>NW_004524727.1:6561421-6567668 GCF_000260255.1 Octodon degus | reverse complement strand
AGGAGAAGGAGAAGGAGAAGGAGAAGGAGAAGGAGAAGAAGAAGAAGTCTTCTTGTGGGAAAGTCAGCTGACACTTTGTCCCCCATCTATCCACTGAGCTGCTCTCCACAAGAGCTTGATTGACACACCTAGAGAGTACTCAGCTTTCTTAGGACACACCCAAAGTAGGACTATCCCAATTGCAATGTAAACATCAAAACATAGGTCCACCATGGACCGTCAAGGACCAGAGCCCTCTACATGGACACATCTGTGAATCAGTCTTGAATTGTCTCTTCTCTGATCAGTTGATCATACAAGACACCCCAGGAATCCACGGCCATAGGTAGGGAAAGAAAACAAGGCAACAGGAATCAGGTTTGGAAGAGTCCAGTCATGCACCTGTACTTTTTGCACCTTTCCAAGTCTTTTCTACCATATGCAATTTCAGTTGTTCAGTTTTCACTTGCATGACCAACATTATGGGGAGAAATATCAGTGAATGCCTAGCTCATTGGAAAGCTTGAGGCTCATGCTAACTGTCCCATGGCTGGGTGTATTCAGTCAGTGCCACATCCAGGGGCAAACCAAAGGCTAATTTTCAAAAGGACACTAATTCAAAAGAATATCAAAGATTTGCTCCCAAACTGTGGGACTGTGTTGTGATTCAGCTATGGGCACTTTTCAGAGGTTTATATAATTTCTGTTTTCCATGGGTTTTTCAAACATTCTTGGGTCTGTTGGATCACAAGGCACAAATATTAGAGCAAGTCTTCCCTGGCCTTGCTGATGAGTCTTCTTCACTTTTTCATGCCCAAATCTGGTAACTTTAGAGGAGACTGAAAATAAGCCACCTTCAGATGTGTTCTATCCTACCTCTAAAGTGTTCTGCCAAATTTTCACCACTTTTCTCCCTTGGTAGTGCAAACTTCATTGACTTTTCTTTTACCTTAGAGAAATAATTTCACATTGTCCATAGTAGTTCAAAAGATTTTTGAGTTTAAGATGGGGAGACTATCCTTACCCACTAGTTCACAGATGTCTTAAGGCATCCAAAATACCTGTTGCTTTCTCCTCCTAAGATCTAACAAGCTTAAAGTCATCAGTACAGCAGACCTGTGTGATATTAGATGACCGGGTGTCCTGGGTAATGGACAGCCAGTGTCAGTATTTAAATGATGAAATATGGCTATTTCCAACAAAACTTATTTACAAATGCAGGAAGCTGACCCACACACAGAATTTAGCCAATGTCCAGTATAGGCCACTGTTGGGACAAAGTTTCAACTCTCCACAGTGGCTATTAGTGCCACCTTTAGATGTGTGGGCTAACACACTCCCTGGAACACTAAGATTAATGAACTTGCCCCAGGCTAATGTTACACTTTTTTGTTGCATTTTTCTTGATCAAATACCCATAAAATCTACTGCCACTCATATTTGCCAAGCTTTTGCCTTGGCAAAAGCACAGTTTCAATCTATTTGGGTATAAACCACTTCTATCTGGAACTGACTGTTGATTTGTATCCCAGGGTTGTCTAGAGACACAGCCCTAGTGCTGGGCTCAGAAGGGATGATTTGGTGGGTTTGAAGAGATTGACCACCCACTCTTAAGGCCTCTAACCCAGCAGAGGCTATGAGAGAGTTTTCAGGTTAAGAGAAGCTACTCCAAGGCACTGCAGAGCAAACTAAATTCAGAGGCAAGGGAAACTCAGAAGAACACGGGAATTTAAGATGGTCAGTTCCATTAGATCTGACCAGATGTCTTCATTCCAAGTCTTCATTTTCTCATCCTTCTCATTAAATATTCAAATGTTCATGTGAGAGATGCAGAGATTTTAAAGTCAATCACCATGGTAAGCCAGCCACTTACATCGTAAATTTTGTGTTGATTTTTAGCAATACCAGCCCTGTGGCTATAGAAAGTGGGCACACTTTGGGGGATACCTTGGAATCTCTCTGATCACCAATGCTGATAGGAAAAGGATCAAAACAAGTCATTTTCTCTTTGCAATTGCTCAGGTATGCTAAGAAGGATCTATACCATTCAAAGTCCCTACAGTCATCATTACTGCCAGAATGGCCAAGCATAGGGGCCACAGGTGCTCCCAATGTGTATTTTCAGTTGGCATTTCATCACATTTAACCACAGTTCAAGTATCCATGTGCTGTCACATACTATAGACTCTCACTTCCTAACACTAACAACAACATGGCATTAAGCTCAGCATCAAAAACACAGTCAAGGGGAGCTGGAGAGATGGCTCAGTAGAGTAAGTGCTCGCTTAGCAAGCGTAAGGGCCTGCGTTCAATGCCCAGTTCTGAAAACACACACACACACACACACACACACACACACACACACACAACCAAGCCAATTCCAGATCACACCAATGTGATTCATCTCCTGAGATCTACACAAGTCAAGATCCAATCAGGAGACAAAAACCACATAGTGATTTGAACAGAGAAAATTTCAGAGAAGGTATTAAGAGCTACAACAGTTATAGTTAAGCTATCAAGGAGTAAAAGTTATCCTAAATACTCCCCCGAACACTGATGGACAGCATCTAAAGAAGAACCAGACTCTAAGTAGGCAGAGGATCCTCTTCACAGGTGATTCACTGCATTGGAGAAGGTAGGCTTTGGACTTTGCTGGATGCCAGGAAAACTCACTGGGTCTCCTCAGGGCAGAGCTAGGCACACTCACCAAACTGAGGGTGATCTGCAGAAAACTGTGGCCCAAGTGGAATAAAAGAAAGAGCCCTCCAAAGCTCACTTCTATCCTGAGAAGCAGAGCTTAAAGAATCAGAAGAGGCCCTTCTTCGTAGCATGTCTCTGCAGCGCCCCCTACTGATAGAATGAGGGATTATACAAACTGGCAAAGGACACAAGTCTACAAGATCCTGCTAGTAAGAGATGGATGTGTAGCTAAGGAGAGATAAATTGTTATTATCAATAGTACCAATTATAACAACATTTTACATAGCTCTTACTTGTTGCCACGTCGCCTGTATATTTATTGCCTTATTTAATCTCCCCAACTTCTAACATCAAAGGGTGTAGGTATAAGTTTCAAAAAGTTGACTTACTCAGTCTCACAGTTCCTAAGTAGATCTGGAGTTCAAACGAGATACTTGAGTTCCACATGAACTCTTCCTACTGAACTTCCTGCCTTCTCCAGTAGGACTAGAAGAGATGGAGAAGTCACCAATTATTTCAGTAGTCCCATATATTTTAAGACCTGTTGTCAGATAGCTCTTTCTAAAAATGGCTCACCAATTAACCATTGCCTGATTCTGTGCACTCGCATCTCCTTCTGGAGCTGGGTTCCAGGTTCTTCTCATCTCGAACCAAGATCTGGATGACATGAGCAAAAAGCAGTGGCCAAGTTTATTTGAATCGAAGGACAATTTTGTATCTGTATATACAAAATAGTTAGGATAGATATATAGCCACTTTTTCTTAATTCAATAAGAAGAAAGATTTGTACTAATAGTGTTTGGACAGGCTATCATGTCTGCATCTTGAGCTATAAATGACTACTACAAAGACAACAATATGCAATGTGTTAATTGCTGTAACTTTCCTACCAACCTGTTTTGAAACTGTCTCATTGCGATTTTTTCTCAATAAAATTAATAACAAAAAAAGTGGACAATCATCTCTGAGATTGAGTATTCCCCCCAATGTGGCTATTTCAAATTAATAGAAATTCAGAGTTGGAAGAAGCCTTAGAAATCACCTAGTTCTCATTTAATTGTGCAGGAAACCAATGCAGATGAACTTAAGGAATGGGTCTAAGCTCATGTGGCTAGACAGCAGTCGAGCTCAAGATTTCTAGGCTGGGATTCCTACTTCATTCCATTATAGTCTCTGATAATTAAGACTCACTGAAGATGGTAACTCTGCTTCATCATTTTTTCCCTTTTTAAAACTCAAACATGCCTCAAGAATAAGCTCTTCCTAAAGCAAGCGTACTTCTACCACTGGAGGCAAATATTACCACTCTGAGGCTGAAGCTGATAAAGGAGACTGAAATGAGAAAGGGCAAACAGATTGCACAACAATCATAAAACTGCTGCTGGTACCTGGCAGGAACACAGCAGGCATCATTAGCTTTGAGCACAGAGTTGTAGTTCTGTCTTAGTGAAATGCTACTGGGAATTGGAAAGGAGGAAGGAAATCACTATGGATCGTGAAGATTTCACATGTGGACAGTCTGGAAAAAGATAAAAGACAAAGAACTACTTATATTTAGAAGCCATTTACTTGTCCATAATCTCCTACCCAAAATTCCCCAGGGCCGGACATGTGCTGAATTTATAATTATTGGATTTTTAAAAAGGTAATAGGTTAAGATTATACATGTGTGTGTTATATGACTCCCCACACTCAAACATACTAATATTTCACTAATAAAACACAATATTCTCTACCAAGTGAAATTTAATGACTATACATGGCCTCATGTCAGTTTAAGTAAACATTTAACTCCAAATGAGTTTACATCAGATAAGACTTTGTGGCTAAATGAGTATTAAACAAGTATTTTCAGAAGAAAAAATAGTTTATTTGAAAAAGTAGATGTCAAGAGTGAGGGAGAAACTGGCTCTGCACAGTGAGCAGAGGCAGAGTGAAAGAGGAAAAGACAGCATAGAATAACACCCCCGGGGAAACAGGGCAGGCTGTCCCGAAAAAGGCCATGACAGGAAGCACAGCTTGAGGCTGGAGTCCTTTCATGCCATCCAAATCTCGCAGAACCCTGTCACTGTCATGAGAGGCAGTGCTGGAACCCCACCCAAGCTGAGGTCAAGTCTAGGTATCCTGCTGCAAGAGAAACCCACATGCAGGACTCTGGGAACGGTGCTGTGCGTGTGTTCTGGGATCTTGCAATTTAACAAGTAACACAGTTAATTATGTCCCCAAACAACTTTGCCACATCTGACCCATCTCAGACCCACTCTGTGACAGGCCTGGGTCAAGTGGAGCAATTCTCCACCATCCTTGGGATATCGACTTCAGTATCCTCACAGATACCAAGCCCCCGCAGAGCCTCAAATTCCTCATTTAAAAAATGGCCTGATATTTGCCCGGAACTTGTCCACATCCTCCTGCATACCCTAATTCACCTCTAGATTACGTGTAATACCGAATACAATTTAAATGCCATGTAAATAGTTGTTATACTACATTGTTTTAAGTAATTTTAAAGTCTGTACAGTTCCGTTCAGATGAACTGCTTTGAATCCTTTCCTTTCTCTTCTAGCACTTCAGGTTCAGCCCCATGCCCTTTGCGCTGAACTGCATACCCAGCCCTTCTAATTTTTTTTATAAGAGACATAAGTAGGATTTATGAGAGACAGATATAGGACACACTCAAGAGTAGAGTGCAAGTGCTCAGAGAAATGAAACATGGAACACGTGAGAACTGGGAGCTATGAGCAGGGGTGTGTGGGACTGGGGGACTCACTGATTTGTGGGTCTCATCTAGCAGGAGGGTGAGGTCGCCCACTCCGGTTGAGGTGAAGGTCCCCAAAGGTACCCCATTCATGGGAGAAAGAAAACTGTTTGCAAGTAAAAAGTGAAGGGACAAGCCCATTTGTAGGAGAAAAGGAGCTGCCTTGGTTTACTCTGGTTTGGGAGGGGAAAAAAAGGAGGGAAAAGATCGATAAACTGGGTTTGTGTTCTGATCCTACAGTTTTTCTTCATAGTATGACTTTCAAAATCTTAATTTCCTGGTCCCATTCTACCTAGTTCCTATTTCTTCTGCCCTACCTCATTTCCCTTCTCTGAGAGCTTAGACCCTGATTCTTAAGGGGGTGGGTGCAGATGGCCCCGTGGTTGTCTCCCCAAACTGCTTCAGGCTGAGGGGTATTAACGCTGCCTAGCCACAATTCTTTTTTTTTAACATATAACAATACATATGTTACAGATTTTTAAAACTACAATACCAAATTAACAATGGTTGTTACATTATTTATTTTTACCATCAAATCTGTTGCTCAGATTAATAAATGTGGTTATGCAAGATTGAACAAATAACTGAATATTAACACTTGCTTTAAATAAACCTTAATTTTCTTCTTCCTTTTATTTTATTTTTAAAATTTATTTTAAAGAAAGTATAAAGGTAGTTGCTAAAACATTATAAATGCTATATGTTTAGAAGACAAGACAAAAGATATTCAACCATGGTGTTGTATTACACGTTACTGTTCTTGGGCCGAGGAGATGACTCAGTGGAATAAGCGTTTCCCCGGCAAGC
>NW_004524727.1:6516722-6558361 GCF_000260255.1 Octodon degus | reverse complement strand
TAGCCTTGTAGTATAATTTCAAGTCAGGAATTGTAATGCCTCCTGCCTTGTCTTTATTGCCCAGAATTGCCTTTGCTATTCTAGGTCTTTTCTGGTTCCAAATAAATTTTAGGAATGATTTCTCTAGGTCTGTGAGATATGTTGGTGGTAGTCTGGTAGGGATTGCATTAAATCTGTACAGTAATTTTGGGAGTATGGCCATCTTCACAATGTTGGTTCTTCCTATCCAGGAGCATGGAATATCTTTCTATTTTCTGAAATCCTCTACGATCTCTTTTTTAAGAGCTAGCCATGATTCTTAAGTGTTATCTAAGGAGGTACAGGCATATTGAGTTTCCTATGGAATGTAAAATGTTTTCATAATCAGTTTGTGATCAGTTAAGTGAACAACTATATGGCTCAACCTACAGATCCAGAACTAGAAATATATATAACATAAGATATGCCAAGTTCAAGCTTTAAATTTAATTTTAAATGTAGTTAGACTATATAAGTTCACCAGTCTTTAGCAAGAGAACTTTCCAATACCATTAAGGAGATCCTGAGGACCGCCCAGTCTATGGGCTGCAATGTGGACAGCCGGCACCCTCATGACATCAACAATGGCATTTTCAAGTGCCCAGCTAGCTAAGGAGCATAAGAAAATACATCAATAAAGAAATACTTTGACAACCAAAAAAAAAAAAAAAATTAAAAAGACTACATAAGTTTAATAAGCACAAAGTAACTAATCAGTGCTCTGTTTTATAAAATAAATATCTAGAAATTAAACAAAATAATTTTTTTAAAAAATTGAGACAGTTCTTGCAAATTGCCCAACCTGGAATTAAACTTGCTATCTTCCTTCCTCAGACTCCCAGACTGGCCACCATGCCCAGCTTCAATATTTCACTGTGCAGTTGGTGGAATCTTTAGACACAGAATCTGTAGACTGGATACCTCGGGAGCTCATTCCAGAGCAAGGTCAGCAGACTGTCTCAGGGGGTGTTAGGATGAATGTTCGCAGTTTGCGGGATCCAAGAGCAAAGTGGAAGACAATACAGTGACTTAGACAGTCATCAGAAATGTGGCGATTTAAAATGCAGAAACCATTCTTAACTCACAGACAGTGTGGGCTGTAATAGGCAATTCACTGCAGTGATAGTTCATTGATATTTGGCCTAGGAAATGAAATCATTATGTGAGGGAAAGGTGCAAGAAGGACCCAACCCAAAAGGAAAGGGAGAGATAATGAAGCCTGAGAATCAGGGTGGTTGAAGGAGGAAGGGCATCAGCAGCAGTCCTAGAGGACGAGCTGTCGAGGGGCAGAGGGAGCACACTGGGCAGAGGTGATTGTCCTTTGTGGAAGTCAAAACACATCTTCAAGGGTATCAAATAGGTAAATCTTGGAAGGGCTCTATGCCTATCAGCAGAGGGACAGGTCATGGAAAAGTGGTATTTACACACAATAGAGTACTACTTAGTCATAAAAAAAGAATAAATTTGAGTTACTTATAGGAAAATGAGTATACCTTGTGATCATCCTGCTAAATGAAATAAATCAGACCTTAATCAGAAGGTTAACTACTGTTTGGCTTCTCTTACATGAGAAATCCGAAGTGTAAATAAAGAGAAAAGTAAAAGAAGTAACAGGAAATAAGAAAGTAGACTGGGGAGATGGGCAGGGTAGCTGAGGATGAGGATCCAGGAGGAGGGAGAGGAAAGGAAGGGGTAGTAGGAAGAATCAAGATGGGATGTGAGTGTGTACCATCTCACCACCATGAATTTCTTCCCTATGTTTCATAACACATACTGATAAGACAGAACACATCAGCATGTACCCTTGTGGAGCTTATTGTATATTAACTATACCTTGAGGAAGCTGTTAAATTTTGTCCTGTTCAAGAAATTATTAGCTGGTGTTGATCAGATTAGCAGGACGTGCCAATGCCACACAAACTGTCTTGTTTTTAGTCACCAAATGAGGCAGCTACGCTAGGCTCTTGTCTTGCCAAGGACTCGGGGTTCTTTTGCTCGATTCAGAGGGAAATCGTGAATCAGCCAAGTGCAGCTCTGCTGGCAGGCCTGACTTTGGGAGCCCACACTGCCCAAGAAGTAAGTCCTAAGCAGGTTCGTAGGACACCAGAGAGTTTGTGATGTAACAGGCTGTGTCGCAGCACAAGGGACTGGTGCACAGGAGGGAGCCCTCATACCAGAAGGCCCCAAGAAGTGCCTGGGAAGTGCACGTAGGCAGCAACTTGCATACCTGATTCAGTCAGGGTGAGGCCCAAACCAGGAAATTTTTTAAAAGGCTTGCTGTGAATGCTAGGTATGCAAAGAACGGGCCAAGATCACTCCTGTCCAGATCTTAGCTACTGCTGGTGTCCTCTCTGTTCCAAAGTTGTACTAGTACTGATGGCATAGGAGAGCTGGAGAGGCCCCCACACAGCCTGGTTGCACTTTGATGGGGTGGAGAATGGTGGTTTGACAGGGAGGACATTGAATCAGAGTGGCCCAGCCTGCTGGCATCCAAGGGGAACCAGAAGAGAAGAAGAGAGTAGGCAGACTACCCAGCCAAGTCACACCGCCATAGCAACACAGGAACAAATGAGAGACAGATGCATCTTGTGTGTCTCACTTGGGTCTGAATAGGAACCTCTTGGCTGAGTTTATCCCTAAGCTCTTGAACTGGGGCCACTTATTTGATGTGTGCTAGCATTTAAGTGTATGTAAAGTTCCAGATTTTCAAGTGGATGAGCTAGAGTGCTGGTGAAACTACTTCACGTGTAAATCATGCTTCCTTAATCCATAAACTAAGCACTCATGGTGGTTGTGCTGGCTGTAGTTTGAATATGACTTTGTTTCCTCTGACACACATGTTGAAATTTGTTCTATGACAGCATTCAAAAGTGGAGCCTCAGCCAGGTGTGGTGTCACATGCTTGTAATCCTAGCACTCAGGAGACTGAGACAGGAGAATCGCTGTGAGTTTGAGGACAATCTGGGCTACAAAGTGAGCTGCAGGCCAGCCTGAGCTGCATAGCAAGGCTCTGTCTCAGAAAGACAAAAAAGAGTAGAGCCTCAAAGAAGCCAGACCTAGAGCCCCAAGCAGCCAGAAGTAGATTCTTGAGATTAAGCCATTGAGACGAATTAATTACTCCTTCAAAGGGAAGGTGACATTCTTGAAGCTGAGTGAGCTCTCACTCTCACAGGACTGGGTGGCCAACAGGAAAGACTGATGCTTCACTCTTTTCTGAATGCGCCTGTTTGCCCTGGTAAATTCCACTACATTGGTGCAAGGCAGAAGTCAAAGCTAAAAGGAAGTTGGGGCCAGGCCACAGGGGGTTTGTGGGAAGGCCCGCCTGGAGGTACCCAAGCCTGGGAACAATCAGAAGTCAGAGGGAAAGGAAGAGAGGGAAATCAAGTCGAGGACTGCAGCCCGCCGGGCAGCGGGGCCTCATCCTGCCGTAAAATGCGGTTATATGTGTCAGCCTGCAGGCCAGCGCAGCCCTTACACCCGACACTCATCACCACATAGTCGTTCAGGCCTGTGTTTTGATGCATTCAGAGAATTCAAACCACCTTCCCATTCAGTCATTTAACCTGTGGCCTCAGGCCACAGAATTGCATTCCCACAGGACCTGGGCCGGGAAAGAACCTGGAAGCTTCGGGCAGCAGCTCTGGGTCTTGCTCTCACTGAGGCCCGGATTTCACCTTTCACCTTTGCTTCTGGCTTCTGATTTAATTGCTCACAGAGACTGGATGGGGTCATGGCTGAGACACTCCAGGTTCAGGTCGAGTCTCTCTTATCCTCCAACTGTGTAGCTGCCATCCCGCTGCTCAACCTCTCCCAATTTTTCCTTTACAGTGGGGTCACAACTGCTCCAGCATGGCAGGATTGCCACGAATAGCAGTGCAGCATGACAACTTAGAACAGTGGGCAGCACCTGAAAACTTTCAGGGCCCATGCTGGAATCCTAGCAGTCTGGGAGACTGAGGCAGAGAGACTACAAGTTTGAGCCCAACCTGGTCTACTTAGCAACTTAGCAAAACCCTGTCTCAAAACAAGAAGTAAAAAAAACTAGGGATGTTTGGGTTCAATATCTAGTACCATTCCTCCCAGCCTACACCACACACACACACACACACACACACACACACACACATGCATGCACACACACACGCATGCACGCACCACTATTTTGACAGCAGCTTGTTTTTTTATGTATTTAGTACAGAGTCTACAGGGTCTCACTACAGATTGGACTCAGTGATCCTCCTGTTTTCAGCCTCCCAAGTGCGGGGATTACAGGTGCATGCCATCACGCCCAGTCTCAGTAACCACCTCAGCGCGCACCAGGGGTGAGCCTGCACAGCACACCACGGATGGAACCCCAGTCCCTGCGCCTGCACAAGGAGGTGCTTTAGTCTGCTGAGCTATCTGACACCAACAGCAACTTCTTTGGTGAATTCTTCCATTACTGTTATGGGCAGGGCAGGATGGAGTTACCCATTTTATAAACATATACTTGAGACACTGTAAGATAAAGCAATCCGGGGACGAGGAAGATGGAAAGAAGGGAAAGGAAAGGAAAAAGGGTCAAGGTGCCATATGCAGTTGTACCACTTCTTCATTATGCATTGCACAGTCTGATTTTTAAAAAAAAAAGTGGGATGGGGTGGGGGAGAAAATGCTCACCTAACCACGCACACTGCAGCTGGTTCTCAAGTCTTCCATGCTGTATGGCTCAATCCCTCTCACACCATACGCTTGCTGTCTCACCTTGAGCAAACTGCTGCAGCCTGCGGACCTCAACATACCCAAAAGATAAAAGAATAAAGATGATCATCCTTTTCCAGGTCACACCATCCACCCACCTGCAATGCCATGTGGGTCCACTGGTGCACATTCCCAAGTTGCCACAGGGGGCGCCACGAGTGGGGTTCCAGGCCTGGCCTTGGAAGCCCAGAACTTTGCTAGGAAGGCCTGCGTCAGCTGCCAGCTCCTGCTGTGTGCACCGCAAGCCCCTTGTCTCTCATAAAATTCTCCCTCTGACACTGTTTCCCTTTAGAAAAAAGTAAATCATAACTTTTCACTTAAGTATTTCTGCTTTGAGTCAGACCTGCTTTAGCCTGAAGTTGAAAAAGAGTATATTTGGTTGGATCACATTTCAATTCAGTCTAGTAGATATTTGCTTAAGGGGAAGAAGGTTGAAGAAAAAAGGGAAATGTCAAAACGGAATAATAAAATGGTCTATAAACAGAAGCAGGTTTTCTGCGATACGTTACCCCGATAAACCCGATAATGGTTCCCAAATGCATCGCCCTGGGTGTATGCCAGGCTGGGCGGTGGCGGGTGCTAGGTTATTTTTAATTTTACTGTAGTCACATTATGACCTCACTTTCATGGAATTCTCTCCCACCAAAGAGCTGTATCGAGTTATTTGTCGGCAGAAATTCATTTGAGTGTGGATTCATAGGAAACATGTGTAGCCACAGAAGCAGCCGAAAGGGAAATCTAGGGAGGAAAGAGTGGGATTTTCAAGGAAACTCATCCTTTGTTTTAACAGCATGAGAAGGGCCTTGCGGGGCCCTGGGTCTTTGATGACTGTGGCCTGGAGCTGCTGGTCGTGGTGACCATTCTGTGCCCTCAACAACCACAGAGACCTCCACCATGGTGCTCAGCAAATTCGGCTGTCACCTATCCCCACTGGGGCAGGATCTGGGGCCACCCTCTGTGAGGCAGGCTGGACCACAGTGCACAGGAGGCTCGGCTGATAGCTGAGTAGCTGAAAGCTGGTGCACAAGAGTGGACAGCAATCACCGACCAGCCTCGCTCTTTCTTGAGCACCTGTGGTATTTAGCACACAGATGCTGTGCATGCATGACTCTGATCCTCACAAGGAAGGCAGGTGGTGTGCTCACTCTCCACAGACAGAAACACCAGGCTCAGGGGGTTGCTCCTTAAGAGAACAGAGCTATTCAGCAGTTCACTTTCAGGTCCCAGTCTACTATGTCAGAGGCATCTCCATGGACTGCCAACAGAGGACTTCAAGCGACTTACAGAAAGGGAAGCTGCTTCCAGACTGTAGAGCAGGGGAGGTTTCACAGTGAGGGCAGCATTTCAGCTCTGTGTCAAGTACAGGCAGTTCTGGACAAAGAGAGACATGTTCTAGAAAGAATACAAGTCAGAAATAAAGGAATAGTGTCAGGAAAAAGCAAGATGAATCCTCCGAGAAGTAAGGTCCCTGACTTGACCCAGCTGTGGGACCTGACCTGGAAATGCCTCGTGGGTTTGCAGCACAGAGGGCCTCACTTTCAGGTGATAGGATGGGCTTCACTTTCAGGGACATGGCCAGCTTGGAATAGAAAAGTGCAAGAGACATCGGGTGGCCTTAGGGTGAGGGGATGGCACAGGAAGCCCAGGGAAGGAGGTTAGGGCTGGAGTGCGGAACTGAGCTTGTGGGGTAGCAGGAGAGTAACTGGAGGATAGAATGATTGACTGATTCTATGTGGGAAAAACTGACAATGAGTCCCGCTCTGCCCTAGATTGACGGGCGGTGGGAGGGCATATCTGTCATTGATCAGAGTGTGAAATGGGGCATTGTGAGCAAATCTAGCTTTGGGTTGAGTATGTTGAGCTGAGTTATGTTATTTCTGTTACCCCAGTTCTCAAATGGATGGACTGTGCCACAGTGTTTGTTGTATTTTCTGGGTTCCCCAGACTTCAGGGAAAAGCCCAGAATTGACAGATTGGCACAGTTTCCTGCATTCCCCTCCAAGTGAGCTGGGTTTGGCCACGCTCATCATCTAGATATTGCAAACTGCAGAAGCCGAAGTCAGCAGTTGACACTATACCCTAAAATCAGACACAAGTGGAGGCAGTTTTTCAGGTGGCAGCAGGGTGAGAGGAAATCTGGTATCAGTACATGGCCTGCCCTTGTCCATCCCCCAGTCTGGCAAGGACCCACACTACCCATAAGCCACAGTGGCCAAAACTGTCAAAGGACTAAAAAAAAAAAAAGCTGTTCAGAGTGCATGGGAGGTGGTCTTGTATTTCAGTTTCAATCGAGCCTTTTCCTGGGCAGAACAGCTTTGTAGGGAATTGATTATTCTATCAGCTTCTCAGGAGAGGAAACACCAATATCCCAGAGAATGGTTTTCCCATAAGGCAATGAGTGGTGGCCTTGGGAGGAGCACAGTTCTTTTCTACCATCTTCTAAAGTACTCATCTTCTAAAGAGTGTGCAGCACAGCAGACTCAGGTTGCAGAGGATGCATGGGCAGACGCAGAAGGACCCCAGGGCTCTGTCGCTTGGGCCAGGTCTCATGACAGCACAGGACACATGTGTCTTTACACTCCAGGGCTCACACAGGATGCAGTAGGCAATTGATGCTCAAAGACTGGAGCGGCTGCCCCAGCTGGGCACTGAGTTTGGAACAATCCTTTGGTTTCCTCAATCTCAATATATCTCATCTGCAAAGTTAGGAACAAGAAATCTGTCAGAGAGAGGTGATGGGCACTGGGGAGAACAGAGGCAAAATAAAGCAAATGAGATTAAATAAAGAAACAAAGCCAGAAAGTAATGCATTAATAGCAAAGGAACAGGAAGAGAGTATGCTTTCTAAGCATGCCTAAGTCCAGCCGCAGGCCACATCTACTCTTGAAAGAATTTTGCATTTCAGAAATGTTCCTCTTTACCCCAAGAAAGTGAGAGGTCTTAACCTCCTTGTCCTCAGGTAGTGCCCCTTGTCACCCTCCCCAGCACCCCCTCTTCCTAGGATCTTCATGTCTTCTATTCAATTGTCCCTTAGGCATGCTCCCCAAGACACCTGGAAAAGCTCTGTGTTGGAGAACAAAAAATTCTGAGCCCCTAGTCATGCAGGGTGGGGCAGGTAGTGCAAACAAAGCTCAGGCTAGTAAGAAAGGCCATAGAGCAGCAGGATTGCTCAGGTGCCCAGTGGGAGAATACCTGTCCCAGGAGAGAGAAGCTAGGCAGTGTCTTAAACAGTGAGTAAATGTTTACCTGGAGAGAACAGTGGAAGGAGCTGTTTTCAGAAGAGGTTGAATTTATCTATTTCATCAGTCCGTGGTTTGAACAGTACTCTCAAATATAGAAGAGACATTTAAAAATTAGCCACATGTACTCACATTTTCTGATAAGAAGAGCATATCCCCAGGCTATGAAAGTCAAATTCTCCATTTCACTGTCAGCCCCAGCACTGAACACACCAAGAGTGTTCTCTCCCAGTCAACAGATTAAACAAGTGAGCTTTGGATTGCCTTGAGATCATGGAAACTTCCAGAATTCTAGTTCCTCTTGCAACTTCTAGAATTCCAGGATGCTGATTCCTGTGAGTTGAGTATAGGGACTCCCTCTAAGGAGCAACCCCTGGATTTGAGCCAGGACCTTCACATGAACTTTCTACCACCCTTCGGACCGGGCTCTCTTCCATGAGGAATCTTTCACCTCCACATCCTCTCCAACTTCTAACAGGATCCAGCAAAATGTTAGCATAAACAAATGTGCACAAATATAAAGTAATTGAACTTTAACCCAAGGAAAGAAAGTGGAAATGGGAAGATTTTCCAGATGGTCTGTGTTCTCGGGCAAACACATCCCTATAAAAGAACGCCCAAATATGTGGTCTGGGTTTTGCAGTCTGTCCAGATGTTTGGCTTCGGGTGGAAACAGACCAGGAAGTCCTTAATGATCAGACAGTGTTCCCTAACACATCTAACCTCCAGACCGCCCTGGAGCCCCCGGATGGAGTGATCTTGACACCCCCAAATGCACTGCAGAATAAGGTATCCAAGGCTCGAGTTGCAAGAAGAGAGTGAAAAAATGGAGAGAAAAGACAGCCCTGCCTCTGTGGTAGGAGCATGCTGGGGGATGCTGGGGACCAGCCCCCTCACAGGGGATGGCCAGGTTGGTGTGGGCCTCTCATCCCTGGATGGTCCCAGAACCTACTCTGACAGAGACAAGTGACTATGAGTGGAGCCAGACCTGGGACAGAGCAGGTGCTGCCTTACTGGTCATAGAAACATGTGAGCTTTTGCTTGGCATGAAACAGTGAGCCATGGCAGAATTCAGAGCTTAGAAATAACCTGGTATAAGTTCCATTTCAAGTCATCACTCTTTTCGAGAATGGCTTGTGGGGTGGACAGAGGAAAGTAGAGGAAGAAGATTCAGGAAGCTGCCATTATATTACAATACTTTACATTACTACATTACTTTACATTACTACAGCAAAATACTGGAGACAGACTACTTTTAAAGAAAAAAGTTTATTTGACTCAGTGTCAGTTTGGAGTCCAAGTAGCATGGTGCAGGTTTTGTCCAAGGTCCTTCTGGGCTATAACACTTTCTGGTGGTCTTCCTCTATGTCTCTCTGTCTCTTACTGTCCTCTCTCTGTAACTGTCTCTGTTTCTTTCTGTCTCTATCTCTCTCCCTCCCTTCCCCTTTCTCTCTCCCTCCCTCCAATCCCCTCTCCTTCCCTTTCCCTCTTTCTCTCTCCCCCACTTCCCTCTCCCTCTCTCTCTCTCCCTTCCTCCTTTCTTCTCTCTCTTTCTCTCTTTCTCCTCTCTCTCTCTCTTTCTCCTTCCCACCAGGACTCCATCATAGGTCATCCATGCTATGCACTATGACTTAATCAAATATAATTGCAAATGCCTACACAGTGCTTCGAGGTAGAGCCTTTGGGACTAGATTCCTTAGATTCCATTAAATCTTAGCACATAGCATGCAAGTTCCAAGTGCCCCAGCACCCTGGAGGAGCAGGGTTTATCTTCATCTTGCCTTCACTTTACCAAGTTTTGCAAGTGACGTATGAAGAATTGCATAGCAATTGGAAGTGCATACCCAGCCTGCTGGTAAACCTGTGCTTTCTTTCTGCAATGTTACCTGGTCCTCCAGGCAAAGCCCATGGACTCCTTCTGTTAGGCCATGATGAGAGGCCTGAGATGGTTGGGATAGGCCTGATATCCCTGGAAGATCCCAGAGCCTACTCTGAAAAATCCCACTAAAATCACTCTCTTTTCGTTATGTACAGAATCAGCCCTTATATTGGTATAGGCCTGAATTTTTTTAAGGATGTTTTTGAGACTTAAATACTGAGTGAACATCCTAAATCCCTCCACAGGCCACAAAGATAACTCGGGATCTAAGCACCTGCTTGGCAAGTGCAAGAATGCCATGCCAGCCCCGCAATGGGTGCACCAAGCCAGCCCCCATACTAGGCATGGTGACGCATGCCTATAATCCCAGCACTGGAGAGACTGAAACAGGAGGATCACTATGAGTCTGAGCTGTGTGATGAGACCCTGTACCAAATACATTAAAATAAAAACTAAATCCCATCACAACATCTACAGATAGGAGGCCATGGGGACTGATAGCAATAACCAGAGTCTGGGCAAGGTGTTAGCCTCTGCTACTGAGTGACCACCTTAAGTTTGGAACAGTGAGACTATTTTATAAGGAGAAGCTAATGTACAGCTCTAGATTGGCTAAGTCAATGGGGGCTTTGTCCACTTGCAGAGCCATAACTAAGATACCATTGTGCCCAGTGGCTGTTGAACAAGAACAATGTCAACCTGGGCTTGGAGCCTACTGGGCCCAAAATGCCACACTCAGAGGAAGGTGCCTGAGGTTAGAATCAAGATAAATGCCCACAGACACTGAAGTCCTAGCTCATGGACATGGACAGTATAACTTCAATCAAACAGCAAAGGCCAACAAGTAAAGATGTTTATTCACTTCTAAAAACCTCAAGCAACACTCTGGTTTAAAGAATAATAGCTAAGATTATACACTGAATGGGAAAAAATGGAGTCTGCATTTTAATTTCAGTCTTTAGGATGCCAGCCTTAGATTTTTTCCCCTTGCCTTCAAGCAGATGGGAAGAGGGTATGCAACATAGGACAAGTTGGGTTTTTGCTGATGCAGGGCACAAAAGTAGCACTGAAGTCACATGCCTTTTTCCCATGAACAAATCACAAAGCAACCTCATGGACAAGATTAGAAACCTTCACACCACCTCATTTCTGGCTAGGTAGATGGAACAGTAGGAATAAGCAAGTTCTTTTTTTTTTTTTTTCTGTATTTAGGACAGGGTCTACAGGGTCTTACTACGTAGATTGGACTTATAGTGATTCTCCTGTTTTCAGCTTCCCAGGTGCTGGGAATCTGTTTTCAGATTCCCAGGTGCTTCCCAGGCCCGCGCCACCATGCCCAGTCTCAATCACCTGCTCAGCCTGCCTTGGGGGCTGGGCCAGCTCAGCATGCCAGGGATTAAACCCTGGCTGTTGCGCTCTGCCTACGCAGGTGCTTTAGTCTGTTGAGCTGTCACACCAGCCCACAAGTTCTGTTAAAAGATCTAGATTCTAGTTCTAGACCACTGGCAACTAGGTGACCTTGAGTAAGTCATTCTACTTCATGGACCTGGTTTCCTCATATGCAAATAAGTATATAATTTGTGCTATACATGTCTTGTGACAATGTGTTTTCAAAAACAATAACCCAAGGGAGCACTGGTTAATCAGAAAGGGTCTATGATACCTTTCAGAAGGCTCAAGGCTTCCTTCCTAATCCTAGCTTCATTAACATTGCAGACTGGACACAGGGAAATCGTCTCCTTGCCCTGGTCTTCCATCTTTTCAGTCATATAATGAGTCAGTGATCCACATATTTTGAGTAGGACTCATCTGCCTCTGAGAGCGCCTGTCACTGGAACACTGCTGGGTCCTGGTTTTGTGATAAAGGCTGATATGTTTTGTTCAGTCAGCCTACAAGGTGTGAACACTCTCCAAAGAGACTGGACCAGTTCCCCCATAGGCACTGTCAGAAAACTGAGGGAGTTTTCCTGGGTGACCAATGGAGCCAGCTTAGGTCACCATATTGGAATACATGACAAATTAGTGTGAGGTAACACCCAGCAGACCCACAGAGCTTGGCTGGGAATTAGAACCAAACCAGGTCATCAGCTCCAATATGCTTTTACCATAGATTAAAGGAATGAGATGGGACAGGGAATAGTCCTTTAAATAGTACTAGAAGTAAAAATAGCCAGTCTCCCACAAGCTACAAATGTGGGTCATTCTTCAGACAATTGAGTTCCCCCAGGAGGAGTTGGAGTCAAAAATAACACAGATTTCAGAGCTGGGAAGAGCAGCATCAGATCCAATCCTCCCACACATGATATGTTCAGCTTTCTTATCTAAGTGACAGGTGACAGCAAGGCTGAGCTCAGTTTGCTGCTGACCAGGGCAGCCTGGCAGATCTCTGTGATCAGTCAGCTGGATATTTTCACTCAAGTTAAAGACTATATCAGGCATCATCAGTTGCTATGGGGAAGGGACCTCGGGACCTATCTGGTGGGACAAAGTTGACACTTCTCTATGCTCTTGGTCAGGGGACCTGGTCAGTGAGAAAGCAGTGGATACATTTTCTCAAGGACCAAGAACCTCTCTGAGGATACACTGGCACTGATTCACCATGGGGGGGATGAAGCGGCCTCTCCCACTTCCAAGGGCCACTCTAGCCATGGTAGTGGTAATGCAGTGGCCCAGGTGAAGGAAAGTGGGACTGACCCTTGTGGCCTGAGCCGCAATCTGTTGGCCAGCTGGAGATAGAGTAAGGTATCCTGAGGGAAAGTCACAGCCCACACCCAGTGGTGACTGGACATATTTGTAGTGCTCCTGAGCTGGTGAAGCATTGCTCCAGTCACAGGTTCCATGAGAGTCATGTAGTCTGCCCTGTGCATGTGCCAGGATAACTTCTCACAGGCAGAGTCCCTGCATGCAGTCACCTTGAGAATGATGCTCTCCCTTCAGCCAGTTTCATTGTGCCTGGTGGAGGGGCTGTGCAGGGAAAAGAACGAGCAGAACAGCTCTGGATCACATGAGGCCGATGCTTTTGAATGCGAGGACATGGTTCTGGGAGGACAAACGGATGTGGGCCACGAATGTGAGATGCACAGCCTCTGTGGGCCTGAGGTGGTGGCCAAAGCCCCAGAAGCAGTGTGGGTGGCCGACCTGGCTGTCCTGGAGCCTGGCTCCAGCACCCAGTAGTCAGTGCAGGTTCATCAGGCTACCAGGAAGGTGGGCTTGAGATCTGGCTGTGCCCTTGGAGAATAAGGCAGGTGGGGGGGGGCAGGGGATCTGGGACAGCTGGCTCAGGGACAGGAGATGGGGTGAGGGCCACACGGAAGCAGCAATCTCCTTGATGCAGTCCTGCATGAATGACATCTGTTTATGGAACACAATTACCCTGCACCTTGCTCCTTGGACTTCCCGGGCTGTGATGAGCATGGAGGTCACTCCATCCTGTGGGTCCTTTCTTTCCAGACCAAGCCCCGCCCTCTCCTCCCTGACATGGGGCTCTAGGCCCTAGGGGCCTCGTGACATTGCAGTCACAGGGGTCTGGACTGGAGCCCAGGCTCCAAAGCATCAGGCTCAGTCCCAGGGGGGTGTCACTGAAAGAACAGCTGCTCATGCTGATTTCTCAGCTTTGAGGGAGACAGTGATGCAGACCGAGGCTAAGGAAGGCTGCCTTGGGGACATGGCTGGGGTATTCAGGAGCCCTCCTCAGGGCCACCTTGCTTCCCACAGTGACATCAGTACCCACTGGAGGCCTTTCCCTATGAGTGGACTTGGGTCTATGGCCACTGAGGGTCAGAGAGGTAGTCTGTCATACTCACCAGAAAGTACCCAGCAGAGGTCAGGCAGAGGCCAGTCCTTTGGTCCCCAAGGCCACCTTGTCACTTGGACACCCCTTTAGACTCTGGGTTCTGCACCTACACACCTACTAGCCCCTTGTCAGGGTGTCACGCCAGAGCCTCAGTTCCTTCCTCGGCCACGTGGACTGTCAGAATAACCAACCTGGTGAGGGACCGCTCCCTGGAAGGGTCGTCTCTAGATGGCGCTGCAGCATCGGGAAGCTCCTGCTGGGCCCTCCCTCGCCCGGGCCTCTCCAGCCTGGCTTCTGTGCTGTAGCAAAGCACTAGCTAGCCTCAGGGACGTCAGAGGGGCTCAGGGCTGGAGCCTAACAGCTTTCCAATGCTGTTCCTAGCCTGTAATCCTAGCACTCTGGCAAGCTGAGGCAGGAGGATCTCAAGTTCAAGTCTAAACTGGGCTTCAAAATAAAAAAGGGCTGGGGGTGTAGCTGCAGGACCTAAGCCTGGTCCCCACCTCAGCCTCTGCTCCTCCTCTGTACTCACAGCACCAGGCAGCAGGGCCACTGTTCTCTGATGGTAGCCCAGCTGAGATGAGTTCAGAAGCCTGTCCTGGTCCCAAGCAGCTGGCCACCCCTACAGGAAGGAAGCAGAGGCTTGGCAAAGCCTCTGAGCTGGGTCAGTCATCAAGTTGGACAGAAAGGCACTTGAGACCACCTGGGGCCAGAGAAACCACCAGGCACCCCCATAGTTCTGGCTATGAGCTGTCTGGTGTGGGGGCAAGTGCCCTGCAGCCGTGCTGGGCAGGCTTGTATGCCTGAGGGCTGTGCCGGGGTGCGGGGCCTTGGGCAGGTTTCCTGTCCTGGTGTTTCCTCACCTGTGACAGGTGGATGTGGCTGCTGCAGCATAAAATTCAGCTGGAGACAGCCTTCATGTCCATCAGCCGGTGAGGGGACAGCTGCATTATTTACACTCAATGGAGTACACTACCGCTGCCACAAAGAAGGATAAAAACTGAGCCATTTGTACAAAACTTCATGTACCTGGAGGTCATAATGCTAAATGAAATAAATCAGACACAGAGGCTTAAGTATTGCATGCTTTTTCTTATATGAGAAACCCAAAGTACACTAAGGAGCAAAACAAAAGATAGATCACAGGAAACAGGAACACCCTCCCAAAGGAAGGGCACCGGGAGACCGAGGAAGGGAAGGTGAAAGATGTAGAAATGACGAAGGTGTGTGGTGTCTCTTCACTGACTCCCCATGATGGGTGTGATCCCTATGTACTGTACACGGGAACCAACAAAGTAGTGTGAATATTAAAAAAGTAGTGTAAACTGTCAGAGTAGGCCCCGTGGTGGTAAGAGAGAGCCAAGCACAATCTCACTCAACATAAAAGAAGTTTATTTTTCATTCACATGTTCCAGTCATTCCGGGGCTCAGGCCAGTTGTTGATTGTTGTGCTGTCAGCCACAACAGCTGATTTCCAAGAACACCCACAGGCGAAGAAAAGGGGTCTATAGCATCACCAGGCCCATAGAGAACCCCCTGGGCAGGCTGGGAGCAGCCTTGTCTGTAGGGCTACAGGCACCCAAGTCACCAGGTTATCTTGAGGTGCCATTAGTTTATTATGTACTAAAGTACTCAGAGCAATGCTGGTCTGCATTATATCAGTATTTGCTGTTATTACCTCATGTTATCGTTTCTCTTAAGAATTCATTGCAGCTGAACCAGATAGTGGACACCATGTTTGTCAAAGCCCACCAAGGGCCAGGGATATAGCTCAGGGGCTTAAGTGCCTGCCTAGTACTTAAGAACAAGGTCCTGAGTTCAATCTCCAGTACCAAAAAAAAGCCCAGCAAGTTCAGGTACGCCCTGGCCCTGTGTCATCTGTCTCTGTACTGCCAGGAGGCTCACAGGAAGCAGGCCCTGTGGAGGAAACGTCCGTCCCTGTAATGCCAGAGAAGACCTGGTAGTGTGGCTCCCTTTCAGTACTCACAGAGACCCCTGACTGCAGACACAAACATGCCACCATTCCTCCCTCAGTACCATCTTCAACCACTATCTTCCTGGTGGTGCAGAAGGGTCTAGAAGCCAGGGTTCGAGTCAGGAAGGCTTGGAAATGAAGTCAGCTGCACTGCATGCCTCTGACTGTTGCATCTCCCAAGTGCTGGTTATTAGAAGTCACTTAACATCTTTCCCCTCAGTTTACTTATCTGCCCAGTGGAGTCAGAAAATAACAATAGCTTTGACCAAGGAAAGAGGATGTATATGAAGCACCTGGCACTGGAAAGAGGATGTCCTCTTACTCAACAGTAGCTACTTTTGATAGACCAGTCTTGTGTTGACTTGTTGGTCACTGTGTTCGTAGAGTGTGTAATGCATATCACAGAGACATGAAATTGATTTGTCTGAGCAGGCTGCCCAGAGTCCAGCCTTTAAAAATACCTGCTTGCCTATTCTACCACCTTTCCCCAAAAGTAAAACCTAGGTGGAAAATAGCCTGGAAAACTAGAGATCAAAATCCCAACTGTGATCAGCCTAACCCAGACTCACCTGCCAAACAGAACAGCTGAGCCAGAGAATGGTGACCGCAGGTGTGTCGAGGAGGCACTAACAGAGTGGCTCTTTTGGTCTCTGATTTTTGAGGCTGGCTATTTTCTGGATAGGTCTTATTTTGGGGGAACAAGGCACACAAAAATCTTGCTGCTTGGACAGTCCGAGTGAGGTGAGCACTTGTCCCCGAAGGTCATTTTCCCAGCCTTCTCCCTGCCATACGAGTACCACCTCACACCACGTCTACCCCACTAGGAGTCCTCAGTATGGAAGGCTGTGTCAGAAAGTTTATTTGTAGATATAGAGTGGGTGACTGTGTAGAAAGTCAATAGAAAGCCATTGGAGATAAAAATGATGGAGCACTTTAATAGCACCTGACATTGTCAGAGAATCTTGATATAATCTGCAAGTCAGTAAACTGTAGTATGCTCTCTGGGCCCAATGCCGGCTTAGCCCATGATCTCAACTGATAGCGAATATGCGCACAACGACTACAAGAAGCAGTGGTAAGCTGGGTAATACTCACTAACCAGGTCTCCAAAAAAAAATCTATTAGAGATATTGATGATATATAAGTTAGGCATGAATTTTGACAATATAAAATATATGTAGCATACAGTATGAGTAAATAAAAATGTACATTGATTATAAATCCCATGTAACAAATCGATTCACGCAGGATGTTTTCATTGAGAGTTGGCAGGCTCTGTGTCTGCTGGTGACGCTCAAAGTGAACAGACGACGCAAATAATATGGGCATGTCACTTTGATGCACAAGTATGATGAAAGTGTGAAGATGTATGTTGGAATCTTTTGTTCATCAATAACATGGGCAACTTCTTCACTGACTCAGGGCATTGTTCTGGAATGTGAAAATAGTATTTCTTCAAATTGTATGTTGTTCACAATGTAATTGGCCTACATAGGATTGCTTTGATGTTCAATGTGTATTTATTAACATTTCATCTACCATTCTCTTTTGTCCAGACAATTAGCAAATTCAGTAAATCAAGCCTACATTTGTAATGAGTGCATATTTCCACAGAATAAATAATGCTTCCAACTATAACAAACGTAAGGCTATCAAGATAACTCTACCAAACACAAAGTTGGAAAGATATATGTACCCCATGATGCAACATAAGTAACCTCAAGATCATAGAATATAAAGTGGAAACTGTAGCAAAATAATTGTGAAGTGATGGTTTGTACACTTATTACCGTTGTTTCAACTACTATTTAATCGTGAGTTATGCAATTTAATTTTTAATAATAGCTGTCTTTAACAGCTTGCTCACAAAATTTCTGAAAATTTAACAATCAGCTCATGAGCTGGCTGGAACACACCACTGCCAAGGGTCTAATTTATTTTTACTGCTAACTGGCTGAAAAAATGTGCTGTGCTTGATGTCGTTCAGCAAGTATAAAGGGGAGAGCAGCAGACAGCAGGTAGGAGGAAAGCGATGCTCGGTGAGGTTCGGTTTCACCTGAGTGATCTCGCCGGTGCCAACAGAAACTCACAATGTGGGCACTGAGCCCTTTGAGCGCTCTGCCCCCGCAGGTGGCCCTGCGCTGCCCACTTCCACCTTTGCCCAGATGCGCATAATAGCTCAGCCGCTGGCGATGCTGGTGTTCAGCTCTGTCCTGGTTACTTTTCTCTTGTTGCTGAAACAAAATACCTGATGACCAGAATTAAGGGAGGAAAGGTTTATTATTTAGCTCACAGTTTGTGGAATTCAGTCCATACTCAGCTGTCTCCAAGGCAGCATGGCACATGGAAGACGGTTACAACTCGTGGAAAACAGCAAAAGCAGCAAGAGCAAAAAGGGAGGAGCAGCAGAGAGCAGGCCTCTCCTCCCTTATGTTGTACGCAGGCCGCCCACTTCAGGGTGGGCGTAGCGCTCACACCTATCATTCTAGCACTGGACCCGGAGCCAGTCATAAACTCTAGAAGTTGCCCCATGACTACATGAGGCTTTGGGGAGCATCTAGACACAAACCATAGCATCCCGCCTCTGGATCCCCAAAGACTCATGTACTTCCTTACTGCAAAAGGCATTTTAGTCCATCTCTAAATGGTTGCCAAAGTCCTAACAGTTTCAGCATTGCTGAAAAGTCTAAGTCCCAAGTCTTCTCTGAGACAAGGCAAACTCTTAGCTGTGAGCCCCTGTACAATGATAAGTTAAATACTTCCAACATTCAGTGGCACAAGATAAAAATCACCATTCCAAAAGGTGCAAACGGGGGGACACAGAGATGGGACCAAAGCAAGTCCAAAATCCAGCAGGGCAAACACTGAGTCAGTTTCATGTGGAACATTCAAAGCAATCTGTGGCAAATTGTGAGCTCCATGTGGCTCCGCCTCTGTGGCGCTTTTGGTGGTAGCTCCCGTGGCTTCAATCTCAGGCCTGCTTTGCTCCCTCCTTGTGGGTTTCCTTAGATGGTCATGTTCCTGGCTTTCCCAGCCTTCCAGGGTCTCCAGTGTACTTTGGTTTCTCATGCACAGCTTCAGAACTTCTGTCTCAGAGATGTAAAGTTTAAAATTCCCAGCTTAGGGGCCGGAGAGATGGCAAGTGCACGGAAATGGGTTCAATCCCCGGTTCTGAAAAAAAAAAAATCCCAGCTTAAAGGAACTGTTGTTCTGGAATTTGGGGTGCTAAGATGATGGACAGTAAGCAGATAAGAAAATAAATGTGTGAAGTGGCTGAGGCCAACTGCCAGGAGCACAATGAACCAGAGTGAAAAATGCAGAGTTCCTCCTCTTTTGTATTACTGTATTTCCCTTAAAATAAGACCCAACCAGAAAGCAAGTCTTAGCATGAGTTTGCAGGATGCTCATAATATAAGCCCTGCCCCCAAGTACGCCCTAGTTAAGATCATTAGCCAGATGCTCACATTTAATACACACCAATTACAATGCACAGCGGACATGTTTAATTATAAAATAATATTAATATGCAATTAAATATAAACAGGTAACATTATTGACAGTAATACCTAAATGATTACTTAAATTATAAGTAAGTATTTGTAAATACACAAGTGGGCACCTTTGCACACGAGGCAAAGGCCTATATAAACAGATGAACAGGAAACTCACTGCCGAGTGACCGATCAGCACGGTCATGAAGCTTGAATGCCATGAGCACCTAATGATGCATGGACGTGGCTACGTCTAACGCATACCTTCCTACCTTGGCGCGCCATGTGTGTAATGATGAACAGCCAGCAGCCTACGTGGACAAGAAGCGCGTGTCCAGGACAGCTCTCCTGCTGGGCAGGAGGGACTTGGCCAAGGGTTGTTCAGAAAGAGGAGTCACAAGAAATTCAGGCCAGAACTCGGGGTCGGGGAATTAAGATGATGTTCTGTTTCTTTTCTTTCTTTTTTTTTTAATTAATTTTTATTGAGAAACAAATAGCAATGAGACAGTTTCAAAATTGATTAGGATAGTTTCAATAATTAATATATTGTATATTATCGTCTTCATAGTAGTTATCCATAGTACAAGATGCAGACATGATATCTTGTCCAAACACCATTAGACAAGTCTTTCTTCTCACTGAATTAAGAGAAAGAAGCTGTATATCTATCCTAACTATTTTGTATATACAGATACAAGACGGTCCTTCATTTATATATCCTTTTTTTGTTGAGTTTTGTCAGAGATGGGTATTCCATTGCATTTAAATATTGTAGGTGCATGAATTCAGCAAAATAATCCAATATAGTCCAGTAGTCCATAATAGTAGTGGGTTATCCGTAGGACTGGCAGTGTCAGAAGTTGTTGACTTCAGCCTTTTACAGCTCAGCATATTATATAGCTTTCCTTTTTGTACTTCATTTTTATACTTTTCTGCTGGATTTTTTTTTCTTTTTTTTTTTTTTTTTTTTTTGGTACTTGGAATTCAACTCAGGACCTTGCACTTGCCAGGCAGACACTGTGCCGCTGAGCTATATCCCTGGCTCCTAGTAGGATGTTCTAGAATAGGATGATGGAGCTACAGGACTGTTTTTACATAAATGTAGATGGTTGTACGTGGATAAATGTAGATTTTTATGGATGAATAAATGGATGTTGATTGTTGCATATGAATAAACGTAGATTGTTATATATTTTTAAATCCCTTGAAAATAAGCCCTATTGTGTCTTTTGGAGCAAAAAATAGTACCAGACTCAGTCTTATTTTAGCAGAAATATAGCAGATGGTCAGAAAAGTCCTCCCTGATAAAATTGTCATTTAGGCAAAATCAGATGGAAACAGATTTAGGGGACATCTTGGAGAAAAGCATTCCCAGCATAGGAAAAGAAAGCCCAAGGCCCAAAACTGGTGGTGGGAGCAGAGTCCAGTCCAAGAGATGGAGACAGGGCCATGTGGGCAGCAGGAGGGACACAGCGAGTCTAGGCTTAAGAGAAGACCCCTGGTTCCTGGAGTTGGGAGCAGGACAGAGCAGGAGCCTCGCAAGCACTGTAGCAGCCACCTAGAGGAGCTTGGTGGGCATGCTGGGATGGGAGGGAGACAAACATGACTCAGCAATGCAGATCACAGGCTGCTAACTGGGACCAGAGGAAGCAAGGAGGACTGAGTTGAAATCAAGGTGCTGAGTCATTGGCTTGGAGGAGGGCAGCTTTTGGGGACAGAGGCAGAATGTGGCTGACATGCATGCCCAGCACATGTTTTCAATGGGAAGTGCTAAGGGGGGTGGACAGTGTCCACTCAGAGAAACCACATGTGGCCATAATCTGGCCTGGTGAACATTTCCAGCTCCATGTGTGAGGCTGAGCGTGAGCACCAAAGATCCTGCCCAGTCCTGCGGCTGTGCTATCAAGGGGCAAATGTTGGATAGAACTTGGTCCCCGAAGGGATCAATGCAACTGCCCAGTGATCAGCACAGCTCCTGGTGCGTGACCGCTGAGGGCAACTGTGCATGCTACTGCTAACTCAATGTTTGTGGGAGGCTAGAAACACTCAGCAGGGTCTAAAAGACATGGCCATCCCACGAGGAGGCATGGAAGAAGAGCAAGACAGTACTAATTCTCAAGAACCCCTACTCTACTCACCTGAGCAGACTGCATGTGGCCAAACTGTTTTGCAGTGGTACTGGAGGTTGCTACCAAAAGCTCTGGGCCAGGCTTCAACACCTACCAAGAAGCCCTGTGCTGTCTTATATGCATTCACAGAGCTCCTCCTCCAGAGCACATCCTGGAGTCCTCCAAGATTCCAGGCCCTATGAGGGATGTGAGACTGTTTGCCTTGAAACCTGAGCTAAAAGTGAGCTGAAGCAGGAGAATCAAAAGTTCAAGTGGAGCCTAAGAAACTTAGCAACTTAGTGAGACCGTCTCAAGACAGAAAAAGGGCTGGTGTAGCTCCATGCCAAAGCCCTGGGTTCAGTCCCCAGGGCCACAACAGCAGCTGGCTTTGAAGCAAGGTCAGTTAGATATTCAGTGTCCAGCAGACTGTAGGGGAGAAAGCAGGAGACTCAATCTTTGGTCACCATCAGAACCCCAAGTCCTGCTTAGGTGGCTTTGGTCTTCATGGTTGTGTTTTCCCTGCTTTCTGGTCACTGTTCCCTGGGGTTTTTCAGACCTTGGTTCAACTCAGTAAACCCCACATGCACTTTCTTGATGTGTGTGAAGAGAACACCCCTTCCCTGGGTCCTGCTCTATCTCCTCTGGGTTCCTGCGGAGCCCTGTCCCCCACCCATCTGTCTCTGGGTGTCGTTTTCCGGACCTGTACACCGGCAGGCAGAAAAAGGAGAATGCTCTGGGGTTGTGAAGGTGAGGAGACAGCATCAGTGCCCAGCCAATGTCTTAGGGTTTCTGTTTCCTCTGCTACCATCTCTGAGTTGGATGATGCCTTGGCCCCTCTCCTAGGAGGATGGTTCTCAGATCCAGGAGCTGTGACTTTTCCCCATGCTGCCCTACTGGTGGTCCTTGGGTGGGTCTTCTCCTCTCATCCACTTTCCTTGGCCTTCTGAGAAGTCTGTAGTCACATGCAGCCTGCTGGGAAACATTCTGTGCAGGCGTCAGAGCAACGGGGATGCACAGCAAGGAATCGACTGTGGCCCGCGAGGCTGGGAGCCAAGGCTCTAGTCTCACATGCATCTCCAGACCCAGATTGCTGACTGCTCTCAACCTCAGTTTCTCTGTCTGAGGAAGGAATGAGCTGAATGGTCCTGAGATGATGCATTTGAAGAAGACTCAGGAAACAAGGGCGGAACTGGTGAAGATGCACTGCACTTGGCGACTACCCCAGCAGTGTGGCCACACAATTGCCACACTCTTCTGATGGCTTCCTTGTGTTTCACCCAGCCCAGTCCACCTCTATCCAGTTGCCTCCCTGTCAACAGTTCCTATAATCAGACATGTCTCACTCCATGTTGCTCCATGCTGCTCTACCAAACACTCTAGGTTCCATTTACTCTTGCCAGACCTACCCAGGGCGTTTGCTGGAGTGGCCTCCCTCAGAAAAAGGCTCCCTTCCTCCCCATCTCCAATCCTGATCCTCCCAGGACTGCCATCAGCAGGCTTATTTCCCACTTTTCCCACTTCTTTCAGACCTGTGTGATTTCGTTTCCATCCACTGAAGGCCTTCACTTCCGGTGACCCAAGATGAGCAAGTGGGTGCCCGTTTGCTCTCTGACTCATCTCTGGTCAGCTCTCCTGGTGCACACAATGAGCACCCAGTGGGGCCCTACCAGCAGTTCAGGAATGGAAGTTACATTCCATTTATCTGGAACTAGGCCTTTCTAGGTTCCTGAAGTTGAGGCTTTCAAACACCCCACAAGTACAGTAAGTTCTTTTTAACAGGCATCTTTCTGAAACGTGTCTGGCATTTCCAGAGATCTGCATTCCCACTGCTGTAGGGAGTGGCATACTTTCAAGTCACACAGCAATAAGCCAGAGCAGTGGCACAGTTCTAGATCTTCCCTCCGGATCCTGCATTTGCCTGTGGTTGACTCACGGCTGATGGCTCATGCGTCCGCCTGCTGTGGGCCTTTGCCAACCAATCTCTTCAAGGGGCTTTGTTTCTTTTGCTGAGGTCCTGGAGCCCAGACGTCTGTAGTTGTCCAGAAAATGCTCTGGACTCCAGCCTTCAACACTGGGAATAGTAACAAAAGGGAGCCTGAGCCCCTAGAGCTTCCCCTCTAACCAGGCCAAATGGAGAAGGTGGGTGACGGCAGGCATTTGCTACAGTGATGGCACACAGGATGCGGTGATGGCTGTACAGGAAATGGGAAATAAACTTGAAAGACACACAGGATTTCACAGGCAGCGCAGACAGGAGGCTTATTTCCAGCAGAGGGAACAGCAGGCTGAGTGGTTGGTGGGAGGTGAGAATCTAGGTGCTTTGGGCTTTGGGCGAATGTGTGGGAATAAGGCATGGACCTTCAGAGCCAGGACTCACACGGCTAATGCAGGGGGGCTCTGGGAACACTTCTCATGTGCTGTGATCCAGAGGTCCTGAGTGAGTCAGACTGCTGGGAGATGGCCCCAGGGATCAATTGAGTCTAGCTATGCCTGGGCATATTGGCTCTTTGTAAGGACCTTAGCCATCACTGAGAAAGGCAAAGATAGTGTTCTTCCAGTCAGTTACACACACCAGTGGAAGGCAAAACACAGGACATGGCAGCACTTAGATATTCCAAGACCAGACCCTCTTCCCTGCTCTGTTTCACCTTTCTTACTGGAGATTTGGTGATAAATGAAAGATGTGGATCCACTGTGGGAATTGTCTAGACCCAGGGCTAGAGCGGGGCCTAATAGTCTAGGTACAATTGCGCAAGTTCCCCTTGCCACGAAGAATGTAGGAAGATGGGACTGTAAGCTTAGCACCCAGCTGAGAGGCTGGCAACTCTCTTCCTCTGATTTATTTGCAGAAGCAGCAACAAGCACTGTTAAACTATGCCTTCAAAAATGTTCATCGGGGGCTGGTGAGATGGCTCAGTGGTCTAAAGCACCTACTTAGAACAAGCTTAGCAAAGCACAGGGACAGCACCACATGCCAGCCAGCCCCCCCCCCTGGTGGGCTGAGCTGGCCACACACACACACACAAACACACACACAAATAAATAAATAATAAATAAATAAAGGATAATTGTTAAAAAAAGAATATTTAAGAAAATGTTCATCCGTGCTATGCAATGCTGGGGAAATAACGGAACAGACCCACAGAGCCTTGACTTCATGGAAACACAGGTATGAGCCACACATGCACACACACCTGCAGGACAAGCATGAAGACCTTTAGCATGACATAACATCTGGGCCCCAATGCTTCTGAGAACAAATGCAAATCATGACGAGGAAAGGGAGGGCCACAGGAGGTCCTGTTTAGATTGAGTAGTTGGGAAAGGGAGGGAAGTAGCTCTGAAGCAGCGAATGGGAGCCTCAGGTCACAGGTTTTTGCCTGCCTCTGATGGAACAACTGGAGGCAGACTCCAAGCAACCGTGGGCTCTGTGGTGGGTCAGGGCCCTGTGAGTGCATTTCACACACACCTTGGGGTGCAGAGGGGGCCTGTGAGGGGCACAACCTTGCCCATGCACCTGTAGAGCAGGTGCAGGAGAGTCTGTACCCCCAGCCCTCTGGTCCTCAGAGCTAAGGACCCTAATCTACATATGCCTATACAAACAGGTGGGCTGCAGCATACAGCTTTGTGGTGGTGGGGATTTTACGTCTCCCTTTATGATGGCTGTAATCACACCTTTTGCAAGTTGCTCAGCATCCATGAACTCTTTCTTCTGCTAATGATCAGCTGCCACTCTGTCTTTGTAAGGTAGAGAATGGAATTCTTTTTAAGCTTTCACTTCGCAGTGCTTTGTACAAAAGAGCTGCCTGAGGAATGTGAGCATCTGGAGATGGGGAATGACAACTGACAGTGACATTGAAAGGATCCCTTTCTACCTGTCCCACTAAGCACAGGAAATACCAAGTTCCTCTTCTGCGTGATGCTGGCTTCAACCTGGGCTGCACACACCTTGCCAGTCTGCAGGAGACACCACTGGAGTGTGCAGAGCAGCCCGGGCTGCACGGAACAGCCATGCACTGTGCTCTCTGAAGGCAAAATGTGGCCTCTGGAGGCTGCAGGTCCCTCGTCACTGGGGTCAATCGAGAAAAGACCATTAAGCAGGGCATTACAGGCACAGTGCCTATCAGCTGGGAGCTGAACGAGCTCTAAGATCGTCTCCTGTTAGCTTAATCTTCCTTTATCAGAATTTTCTATTACACAAGGGCAGATCAGAGATTGTCAATGCGACTTTAATTGTTGTGTGCCTTTGCCAATAAGATAAAGCCCAGCAAGGAATGACTACAAATATGTGCCACCCAAGGAAGGGTTTAAAAGTGCACTCGGGAGTCCAGAGAGCACTGCCACCCACCTGGAAGGCACTCGTGCACACACGGGAATACCGCGTGCATGTGTGTGCGTGCGGGTGGGGCTGACTACACTCTTGCCAACCTGAGCCACACTGTCTTCCAGGTCTCATTTTCTGATTTCTGATGTCACAGGTTTAAATGGGCCTCAGTAGTTTACACTTAGAAATGGTTTGGGTGCCACAATTTAGGCTTATCATGTATTAGGATTTTATGATTAAATAATGCTGTTTTCTTTTTAGCTGCAGTGGGGATTGAACCAGGTCCTTCTCATGGAGCTACCTCTCCTTCTCTCTGTTTATTTCTCTCCCTGAACTTCTGCTCCTCATGCCTCAGCTTCTGAGAGTGCTGGGATTAGGAAGTGGTGCCAGGATGCCTACCTGTAACCTATGTTTTTGTTTGTTTGTTTGTTTGTTTTCCGGAACCGGGGTGTGAACTCAGGCCCTTGCGCTTGCCAGGGAAGTGCTAGTCTACTGAGCCATCGCCCCAGCCCCTATAACCTGTGTTTTAAAACACTTTTTGCTTTTACTAAACTGATGAAAGATGCCAGGGACTGAATTACATACCCTTTAAGTCGCTATGTTGAACAGGCTTTTGTGCAGGTAGAGTGTCTAGGAGGCAGTTAAGGGTAAGTGGGGGTGTGAGGGGAAGTCCTAATCCTGTGGGGCTGTGGCCTCGTAAGATCTTTTGAAAGGATATAAGTAATTGTGGAACTGCAATACTTCACTACAGAAAGCAATTCAATGGATTGGAGAAGTCATGTGATACATTTTTCTCCCCCTACCATATAGAAGAATAGATTACCCAAGTTGACAGAATAAGAAATAGAAACTGCACAGAAACTTTACGATGTTTACTCAGGATAATAATTTATTACTCATCTTCATCATCATCTTCATCAATTTTTCATGATCCTTAATTATTATCCTTAGCAATAAAAATATGTAGAGCTTCACAGATTTCCGTGTCATCCTTGCACGGGGCCATGATAATCTTCTCTGTATGGTTCTAATTTTAGTATCTGTGCCGCCAAAGTAAGCACAGCATAATGTTTAAAGTAATGAAGTAGAGGGATAAATGAAGGCAACAATAATTTTTTGTGTAAATGGAGTACTACTCTGCCCTAAAGAAGGATACATTTGCAATATTTGCAGAAAAATGGATGCCTTTTGAAACCGTAAGGTTAAGGGAAATAAATAAAACTCACAAGTTTAAATGTCATATGGTTTCTCTTATATGAAAAAAAATCCAAATTACAAATAAAGACTAAAAGAAAAGATAGATAACAGTAAGTTGGGAGGTGGATTTTTCTAAAATGAGGAGGGGACCAAGAGACAGAGGAAGGAACTAGGAGGAGCAGGAAAGAAGATACAGAAAGGAATCAAGTTGTGCTGTGTGCTTGCACCAGCTCCGCAGCAGGCAGGGGAAACGGAGCCGCAGACTTGGGCAGGTGGACAGGGCAGGAGGAACTACAGGTATAGTACTTAGATTATGGCATGAACAGCAGAGTAGAGAAATCAGAGAAGGCTCAAAGTGGTTACTGCTGGGGAATCCCCTGGAGAAAGCCTTCCCTGTGTTTCCCTTTAAATCTGCATTGTAAGACATTCTCATACTGTACACCACCCAGTTTAGTTATGATGATCATAATGTAAAAGCTTTCGATGGCCCTGGTCCCCGAGAGAGGGACATCACCTTTCCCAGGCCCTTGGTATGTGCTCTGCACACGTCACTGGGGCTTATTCAGCAGGAAGTAGTGGCATCTTCTCCTAGCCTGTTATTCCCAGCTGGTGAGACGCAGATGGTAAATTAGGCCCACAGTTCGCAGAGGCTAAGGCAGGGTCCACTACAGCGTTGCCTGCACCCTGCCCTGCAGCCAGGCTGTCTTGGGACCTCAGCAGCCTCTCAGTGTGCTGAGGCTGCAGGGCTCAGGGCCTGACTCCCTGTCTCTGATGTACCACTCAGAGCACTCCACCTCAGTTTTCATCTTCTATCAAATGAATGAATTTGAACAGACAGACGTCTAGGCCTTTACATTTTCACATGTAACCTGTACCAGACACACACACACACACACACACACACACACACACACACGTCCAAACAGGAAAAACTAGTATCTAGTTTTGTAACCTGCTTAAGTATTTTTATGCAGTTTCTTCACCTAGAAACGGAAGTCAATAAATACACTTTAATTTCATTATCATTTCTACTTTGTTTCTTTTGTATGACCAGCTGGGGGCGATCCTTCCCTTGCCATGGGTCACCCAATATTTTGTAGTCATGCATTGCTTGTGTCTAGAGGAAGAATGGGAGAGCGAGACCCAGATCTTAATGTGACAGAAGAGCCCCTTCCTGGACAATGAGATTGTAACACAAACTGTACTTTCAACTTTTTGATCAAGCATGACAACTGCTTCCTAGAAATGATTTCATAGTTCCATTAAGCTACAATAAAAATGATGTAATAACCGGTCTCAAATTCAGGGAACAAAAAAAATTGCCATCTTTTCCACAGATAGAAAATCCTCAGAGATGCAATTCTAATTGTGTTCAAGCTTCAGGAGTTTAGTGGGTCCAGGCTGCGTAAGGGGGATGCAGAGACCCTGAGAACGAGCCTCTCCTGTGACACTGATTCATGAAGTTGTTGCTCGGCCCTGTGTGCTAACCCTTCAGACTTTTCACTCTTAGAAAGGATTTCTCCCTGTTCTCTTAGGCTTAAGATCTAACAAAAAAAGATCTGACTTTTAGTTGGACTTCCTAGGTTAAGGCTTTCTGTAGCAATCACTAAAGAAAGGCATGATGGTGGTTGGTCTATCACTAGACTTCTGAATGAGAATGGGGAAGACGAGCTGTGGGTGTTCACAAGAGGATTGAGCGAGCCAGTTTCGCAGTGCACTCAGATTTCCAGGTTGGTCTCAAACCTTCTTAAGATGTGATTGATGAGGCCCCGTGCCCCAGATGTTCCTAAATAGTCAATATGACTTTTCCTGTGAATTATTTGGCCCACAGCAAGAGGAATTACTATTTGATCCTGTGAGTCTTTTGAAGTGGAGAACAGAACTCCTGTATCTGAGATCTTTTGAGTTAAGTGTGTAGATAATATTTGGGATAATAAGAAATGTGCAATTTTTTTAAAGAAACATTCAGGGACAACATATAATGTTTATTGCTTCAAATATACATGAGGTGTCAGAATTTGAGGGGATTTTACTCTCAGCTAATCACACTGACTCATTCTAAAAGTGAGTGTGCTAAGGGTAGAGGAGGTGACACGATGCTCCCACATCTGCAAACCCTGTATCAACTGGAAGTGCTCCAGTCTGTTTGCTTGTTCATTGGTTTATTTGGGTAATAAATATTCAATGAGTACGTGCTCTGTCTTAGCGAAGCAGCTGTGGATGTGAGACAGCTCTCTGCCTTCTGAGTTTCTGGTTTGCAGTGGGGCAGAGAGGTGTCAGTCCCAGGACAATGTCTAACAGGTAGGTGGTGGCCAGATGGGCAGAAGTCCAGAGCTAACTCTTCCAAGGGGTGGGGAAAGACCCCACAGAGGTACAGCCTTAAAGAATGAGAAGAAGGGGAGAAAAAGATGATTTCAGGTGGAAAAAGCAATTATGCACAGTGTGTCTTACACAGGAAATGTCCCCAAGGAACCCATGTCCAAAGGGCTTGATCTCCAACACAACAGTGCCGAGAGGTGGGACCTGCAGCAGTGCTGGGGTCATGAGGGTGCTGACCTTGTCACTTGGATTCATCTACTCTCGAGTTCTTGGCTGAACGGCTTGTCTGACAAGGCGACCTAACTGAAGGCTAGCAGCCTGCCTGAAGGAAGCTCTCATCCACCAGGCCCTACTATCGCGATGTTTCTTTCTGGAAGCCAAGTGACCTAAACTGTGAGCTCAAATAAACATTTCCACCTTTAAATTGTGTATGTTGGGTGTTTTGTTCCAGCAATAAAAATCCAATGAATACACTCCAGGACTTTATAGATAAAAACATCTAAAAAGTGTTAGAAGCCCCAGTGGGGTCCTATGGGTACTAAGATCTCCAGAATAAAAACATATTTTGTGTTGAGCGAAAGCCTGACTGTGGAACATACTGAGTTTTCAGAGATATGCCGTTACCAGGAAACTGACAGATCTCAGATACAATGAGAAGAGGTCACTGGGGACAACCCAACAAAACTTTTGTTTTAGAGAAGAATTCTGGCTACTTTTTTGTGCATCTTTTTAATGGCAGCCAAATATTCATAGCCACAAGCACTTAACATGGGGAAGAAGTAAATACTTTGGAAGGTAGGGGCCCTGGATGTGCAGGTCCATATGCTCAGGTCCTTGTCAGATGTGGTGAATAATATATAGAGCATTTCAGTACCCATTCATGGAAACAAAAGAATTCTGAGGGGGGTTTTCTTTATTCTCAGTGGGGAAAAAAAAAATCCCTGCCATAATAAACAAATATCACCTCTCCTGTTTTCCTAGACTGCTGAAGGGAAGATCTTTATTGTTTAGCGTATCATCGGATCTTTAAGCATGACTGGGAAGTTGTACTGGGTAGTATACAAGGACAGTGGACCTAGATCCAGAGTGCTTTAGTTTGAAGCTAGGCTTGGCCCACTGTCAGTTATATGAAAGTAGACAAGCTGCATGACATCTTTGTGATTCAGTGTACTAATGATCTTGGCTTCAGGGTGGCTTGGAAGGGCCTTACTTAGGAGGTCATTCCTGTAAAACTTGGTACATCGCATGTATTCAATATTTTTTCTGACATTATTACCAATATTTTATTATTAATTTAGCATTATGCCCAAGGTGCTATATGAGGATCTGGCTTTCTCTTCAGCTCTTGGTTACAGTTAGATGGACTGCCCAGGCAATGGCCAGAAGATTTTTTTTTTCTTATCAAGCAATATTGTATTACAAGCTTTATGGAGAAATTACACATAATTTTTGCTTCAATGAGTTTACATGTTTAAGCAAGTATATTTATTGCTGCTCTTTCATCTTTGAAAAGTAATGTATACATGGAAACTTTGGATTTTTATTTTGTGCAATACTGAGGTTAGAGTCCAGGGCTACATCTCCAGCCCTTTTTACATTGTTAAAATTTGAGATGAGATCTAAATCACTTATTTTCCCATCCTGGGCTTGAACTTGTGATCCTTCTACCACAGCCTACCAGACTGCTGGGATGACAGGTTTGTAGCAGCACACCCCTCTGCAAACAGGGATTTCAATGCCCCCATTTTTCTTTCAATATCCCTTCTCCTTCCTCTCTGCTTATCTCCATTCCATCTGTTCTTTAGGATAACCCAGTGCCCTGGTTTGGCTTTATGGGTCAAGGTCTAATCAGCTGGACAAAGCCAAGCAGCAATTTGAAAAGGAAAATTTAATGTAAGGAATGAGTAACTACAGCAGAAGTTGGCGAACGTGCCATTCTCTTTATCAAATGGTTTGTTTCACTCTGTAACCCTCCATTGTGATCCTACAGTTGACCTCTGGGACTCCCACAGCATGTCATCTCCAATATGTTAACTAGGACGCTCAAGCTTACTTAGGAGAACAGAGATGAGGAGGAAAACAGGGGACTTTCCTTAGCGTGGAAAAACTTCTCTGTTACTTAAGTGTACCTTGTCTGGTCAAAAATAGGGTGACTCATCAAAGTTTAAAAGCTTATCACAGCAAAGACACAGTGCCATCAATCCTTATGTCAGCGTTGCAGTCACGGGGACAAAATAGCCAAGACCCACAATGTAAAGGAGTTTACTTGGCTTATGGCTTCCGACCGGTTCCACCCAAGTTGGCCAGCTACAGGGTTTCCTGGAAGGCAAAGGAAAACAAACAAGGAAAGAAGGAGCCTGGGACAGAAAGGCACCCTCCCAGGCCACGCCCCAGCGCCCTCCTCCAGCCAGGCCCCACCCCTGCAGCACACTCAGCCTGACCTCACCTGCGAAGGATGCGCTGATGAGCACTGCGTCAGTGCCACCGCCTTCACGCACGGGCAACTTCAGAGTCATTTTACACCTAAAACAGCAATCACAACTAAAAAATTTTTTCCTTGCTTCAAGTACACATCGTCGTCGACGTCGTAGTTGTCGTCATCGTCTTCTTCCTTCCTCTTCCTCTCCTCCTCCTCCTCCTCTCCTTCTCTTTCTCTCCTCTCCCTCACCTCCCCCTCTCCCTCCACCTCCCCCTCCGTCTTTTTCATTTATGTATTTGGTCCAGGGTCTCATTAAGCAGCTTGGATTCGTAGCGATCCTCCTGTTTTCAGCCTCCCCAGCGCTGGGATGACAGGCGTGCGCCACTACACTCAGACCCAAGTATGTGTATTCTTGGCAATATGTTTTTTTACCTAGTAAATTTTTATCTTAAAAAATGTTTAACATTCACTGCATTTTTCCATCACTTCTTATATCGTGATAGGGACTGCCACTCAAAGTGGTGACCGTAGTTTAGCTTCCTGTCCATTAAAACATGAGGCAATGTGGCTTTATCCTCTGCGGAATCATCTCATGGCATTTCTTTAGTCTGGATATTCATTTGTTCTGACCATTGCTGTTCCTCCACTGCCTGTGCTGCACTAGGTGAGAGACGCTGTCTCTTCTCAGCCTGCAGGCTGCCCCAGCTGGGCCCACGGTGCTTATGATGACCCCTCCTGAGCCGAGTGTGAACCTTGGAGGTCACCTCTGACCCCACCCCCACCGTAAGAAATGACATCTTTATTGCTAAAGGAAGTTTTCTCTTCTCCATCACCTTGTAAGCTTTGAAAGACCTCTGAATGATGATAAGATGCTGCCATTTTCAATCTGATTGAGTCTAAATCCAATGGGCTTTATCCTCAAATGAGAAGAAAGCCTAGAGGAGGTTGGAGTAAATTACAGTGCATGTTTTTCCCATTACTACAAAGCATTAGTGAGATTTCTGAACCTGAGCCAGAGATATCTCACCCCCAAATTCAAAATCTGCCACAGGCCCAAGAACAGGATTCCTGGTGCAGGAGCAAAGTGGTGTTCATACAGTTTTCCTGTCTAAGTTGATGTCAGGGAAGCCAGAAGGGTCCAGAGTTCAGATAAAAGATGACTGGGTCCAGGTACTGGGGTGGAAGAGGGATGTGAGAGGGTTGACAGATGACCTCTTAACAAATGGAGACCTTCACCACTGGGGAGGAAAGTCCATAATACTCGGTGGAGAGACAGAGGGTCTAGTGTCATGAACATCTCTTAAGGTGAACTTTTCACTGTGATTTTTCTAACACTGCATAAACCATGAAATACAAACGTGCATAGATATGTGCTTTAAGGGTGAAGTCCCAGCATTCTGCTTTTACCTATTTATTTTTTCAAGTTTGAACAGCTTTATTTTGGGGAGATAAGTATGTCCTTATACAGGGCAGAAATAGCATAAATAGCAAGGCAAGCTTCTAGTCTCGTCCGGTTATTCTTAGCTGGCCCACATCTGTCTCCTAAACTTGAAGCATCTGGAAGATGCTGCAGATCAGCGTCTACACTGGGGGAGGCTCCTTCCCAACTGCCAGAGTTACTTTTCTCCCGTTGTAAAGACAAAACACCAGACCCCCACATTAAAGAAGCAAATGTTGATTTAGCTCAAGGTTTGTGGAGATTTCAGTCTGCAGTCTGCTGGCTCCAAAGTTGGGTGGCACAGCATAGGGGCAACAGGTCAAGGTGGCAGAAGACAGCAAAATCAACAGGAGCAAAAAGGTGAAGCAAGCCTCTTTTCCTCCTTCATGTTGTAAGCAGGCTGCGCACTTACCATCTCCGTGCCCTCCTCTTGCACAGGATGAGGATGTTTACGAAGTGCAGGACCTGGCCCTCTCTGCTGAGTCACCTTGTTAAGCTCCTAAACTTCTCAAGTTAACCCAGTGCATCAGCCATTATACCACCCCAGCCATCCCCACCAGTGAATGGTATCAGTTATTCCCGGTTTCCTGCCCAGCTCTCTGAGATAGGGGTGAACCTTTGTGGTAATTAAAACAGCATGAAATTTGCACTGTCAGAAAACACAGCTATTCTTCCCCTCTACCAAACAGCATGCTATTTATAGCAGTGCATTTCATCGCTTATTTACTGGGCAGTGACATCAAGCAACAGATACCAAGCAAAGAAGCCAATTTACTCCACAGAAACATCCATTATCTTTATCACCAACGGAGGATGAAAAGTAATCAATTAGAATGTTTCACTTGGGAATGGCTAATTGAATTGTTAAATATGCAGTATTGGAGATGCCACCCTGAGAACCGAAATAGTGATTCCTATTACAGATGACACCTCTTTATGTTGTTGTCTTTGAGACAGAGTCTCCTTATGTAGTTCAGGCTGACCTTAAACTATGTAGCCCAGGTCTAGCCCGGAACTCTGTAATCCTCCTGCCTCAGCCTCCCAAATGCTGGGATTAAAAGCATGCACCGCCATGCTCAGCCACAAACGTCTTCTAAAGAAGCTGTTGGTTGATTCTACTCTGCCCATTAGACTCTCACCCATTAATGGGTGCACAAAACAAGTCCAAATTCATGCTGAAGGTGCTGTATTTGAATTTGATCTTATTCTGTGGGAAGTGTTATATGTTCATAAAATACGTGTTTGTAATGAAACATGCAACTCTATTTTCTAAAAACCTGAACATTAGAATTACACCGCCACAAACAATGTGCATAATGAACTGAACCTAAAGCATATAGGTACACAACACACACACACACACACACACACACACACACACAAAACACACAGTTCCCATCCTTTTTTTTCTTTTCTTTTTTTTTTTTTTTTGTATTAGAGCAGGGTCTACAGGGTATACTGGGTCACACTGTGTAGATCAGACTCATAGTGATCCTCCTGTTTATAGCCTCCCAAGCGCTAGGATTGCAGGCACATGCCACCATGCCCAGTCTCAATTGCCATCTCAGCACATGGGGGCGGGGCCAGCACAACAGGCCCAGGGATTGGACTCCTGGCCCCTGTGTCTGTCTAAGCAGGCATTTTAATCCACTGAGCTATTTGGCTGGCCCTAGTTTTCTTTTTTCTTTCTTTCTTTCTTTCTTTCTTTTTTTTTTTTTTTTTTTTTTTTTGGTGGAACTGGAGATTGAACTCAGGCCCTTGCGCTTGCCAAGTGTCTTAGTTACTTTTTACTCATTGCTGGGACAAATACCCGACATTCAAAATGAAGGAAGGAAAGGTTTATTTAGCTCACAGTTACTGGAGGGTTCAGTCCGTATTCTGCTGGCTCCAAGGCAAACAACAGCACTTCATGCGGCAGAAAACCATGAAGAGCAGAGGAGGAGCAGCAGCTGCAGCGTCCATTAAGCCTCTCTCTTCCTTCTACGCTGACTGCGAAGATCGGAGCTCCTCCAAAGTGGCACGGCTCCCAAGATCAAGCTCCTCCAAAGACTAAGACTTCTCCACTGAAGCGGGACGGGGACCGCAGGAAACCAGGCAGGGTGGCTTCCTGCCTTTCTCAATTCCTGGGCCCTGCCCACGTGCAGGGCTAGGCCCCCTTGCTGAGATCTGCCAGAGCTGACTCAGCCAAGTTGACACAATGTATCAACTAACACACCAGGAAAGTGCTCCGGGCCCATAAGGCAGAAGGGTTTTATTTTATTTTATTTTATTTTATTTTATTTTATTTTATTTTATTTTATTTTATTTTATTTTATTTTATTTTATTTTATTTTTGGTGGCCTCAGGTTGCCTTCAGTGCAGGTCTGGTTTGACTTGAGTATCTGGGTATCGAACCACAGCACCCTGAGGCTGCCTGCATTATTTAAGCAGGCACTTAAACAACTGAGCTAATGGGCAGGCCCCCCTCCCATCTTTTCAATATGCATAAAACTATCAAGATATAATTTTCCAATAGAGAAAACTTGAGACCCACATAGTAGAGTTCAATCAGAGAGCCCAGGACTTTTTTTCCCATTGTTTATTTTACTAATCTTTTCCCTTTACTTTTTAAAGTGCTGCACGCCTAGACCCTTCAAAGTGGGAGAAAGGTTTCCTGCTCCAAGGAGCACACACTGAGGGGTGTGAGATGGGCTGAGGGATTGGTCATGCCATGGCCGTGGACTGCACCCCCTGGAGCCGTATTGGGCACTGTGTGGCCTTCGGAGGAGTCTGGCAGTGGACTTAGTTAAGTGGAAAAGGGGGAGAAAGGCCTGCAGGTAAAACAGTTCCTTTCAAATGATGGAAGTGTGAGCGGCCCTGGGACACAGGGCAATTGCATCCTATGCAGAGCACTGGCTTCCCCCAGGAGCACAGGAGCCCAAGCAGATCTGACTCATGAGGTTGTTGCACTGAGTCTCCCGGGGCCTGGTATGGGCAGGCTTGGGGGAGGCCAGCCCTCAGGAGGGAGGCCTGTTTGTAAAGCATAAACCAGACATAAAGTGAACCTAAGCCAGATGCTGGGGGTGAGGAGGGGAGAGAAGACAGAAAGGTAGGCAAAGAGCTGTGGTGTGGCACCACCCATGGCTTCCAGATGAGCAGTGTCTGCCTCCTAGAGCTGCTCGCTGAGGTAAATACTATTAGACAAACCAGGCTGTGCAGGGTGCATGGGTGGACCATCCACAGGGATCAGTGTGGGCCCGAGATCCACTTAAGGGAACCCAGGCCTGGCCGTCCTTCTATCCCACGAATGATGCCAGTTTGGAGGTCTTCAGGGGACCAGGGGATTCCTTCCCACCCTGCCTGCTCCTGGATAGGAAAATTGAAGATTCTGGACCTGGGGAAGCTACTTGCTTGCCCTGCTCCGTCCATCAACCCGGGGACAGCTGATGACCCCATAACTGTCCACATCTAGAATAAAAAACCCTGTCAGAAGGGTGAGGAGTCAGCACACACATGGCCGTGAGGGTCAGTCATTTTTCTACACATTTTAAACTTGCTAGCAGGGCTCTAATTTTGGAATTTAGAGGGTTCAGAAACCCACATTCTGGCTTTCTTTGTACTTAGCTGCTGTCCACTGTCTTCCTCCTAATGACTTCCCCAGCAAGCAGGGCCACGACCTCTCCTGGGGCTGGAGGAAGCTTCAGCCACCTTCCCGGCCCCCAGCACCCTTGGCCAAGGTGCAGAGGCCACTCCCCCACCAGGGCTGTCTCCTTAATCTGAGAAAATGACCTTCAGGAGCCCTGTGCAGGATTCCGCGCCAGGCGGCTGTGCTCTGCATGTGTATAGGTCAGCCTGTGCTAAAAGGAATAAAGCTCTTGGATTAAGAGCAGGAGCCTCAGGAGTTGGTCTTGGTTTTATTTTATCTAAGGCTTTCCCACCTCCCTCCCCAAGCACTGGGAAAACATGCATTCGGAGATGGCTGTGCGGAGGGTCCCATGTCTCTAATTTCACTGTGTGTTTTTCCAGAGGGAGATTTAAAGTTCTCACCCCTCGCACCCAGAAAGCACTTCATAAGCAAGGGGGAGACGCTGGCCGTGAATGCAGTCTCAGCCGTTCATAGTTTTGCTTGAAACTGAGACAAAGAAAAGGGCAAACTGCAGTATTAAGTCATGAAATAAATTAGGCTGAAACGCTGGAATTTAAAGACTCCCTTTCAGTTCTTTGTTAAGGAATCATCTTTACTCATGATGCCCTTTAAACATGCCCTCAGAAGCAAGGCCAGGGAATAAATTTAGAGCCTTAAAATACTTCTACCAGCCAGGCATGGTGGTACCTGCCTGTACTCAGCACTCTGGGAGGCAGGTGAGCTGCAAGTTTTAGCCCAGTTACAGTAACTTGACAAGACTTTTGTCTCAAAATAACAGGTGAAAAAGGGCCAGGCAATAGTTTACTGTTAAGGTCCTAGATTCAATCCCCAATTCTGAAATGAGGGAAAAGGCTTATACCCTTTTCCCCCCGAAATTCTAATTTCAGAATTACATCATCAGAAAATAGTCACACATTGCCAGTCCTGCAGATAACCCACTACTAATATGGTCTACTGGACTATGTTGGATTAGTTTGTTGAATTCACACACCTACAATATTTGAATGGCAATGGAATACCCGTCTCTGACAAAACTAAACAGAAAAGGAGGATATAAATGAAGGACCATTTTGTAGTGAAAAAATATATATATATATATATATATTAGTTAGGTTAGTTATACAGCTACTTTCTCTTAATTCAATGAGAAGAAAGATTTGTACTAATAGTGTTTAGATAAGATATGATGTCTGCATCTTGTACTATAACTAACTACTACAAAGACAACAATATGCAATGTATTAATTATTGTAACTGTCCTCCTGACCTGTTGTTTTTTTTTAAGTGATCTTAGATCTTTATTTCCTTTTTTTTTTTTTTTTTGCCTCAGGGCTTTTATACTTGCTGTTTCCTTAATTTTTTCCCATAATTTTATTGAGAAATAAATAGCAATGAGACAGTTTCAAACCAAATTGGTAGGACAGTTTCAATAATTAACACATTGCATACTTTCTTCCTAGTCGTTATTTGCTGTACAAGATGCAGATTTGATATCCTATTTACAAACACCATTAGAACAAATCCCTCTATTCATTAAGAGAATGTAACTGTATATCTATCCTAACCACTTTGAATACACAGATACAAAATGGACATTCATCTGTATCCCCTTTTTTGTTTAGTTCCATTATTTGAATATTATAGGTATGTTAACTCAGCAAAATATTCTAAAAGAGTCCAGTAGTCCATAATAGTATTGGGTCTTCCGCTTGACTGGCAGTGTCAGAAATTGTTGACCTGAGTCCCCTACAGCTCAACATAACAGCATGGCTTTACATATTATACTTCATTTTTATACTTTTCTGCTGGATGGTTAAGACCAAGATGAAGCAAGACCTATGCAACAAGAGTTGTAGCTTTTGGGTCTGATAAGGCAACCTGATCTGTTTTGAAACTGTCTCACTGCTATTTCTTTCTCAATAAAATTAATTTAAAAAAAGAAAATAGTCACAAACATAAGAAAGGCTTCATATACAGAGCTGGTCATCACATTGTTTATGGGACCAAAAAATGCAAAATACAGAAAATATTCCAGGACAATTTTGTGGGCAGAAAACCTGTAGCACATTGCAAAGTAAAGAAAGTAAGATCGACAGAGCTGAGGACGCAGTTCAGGGGCAGAGCGCTCGCCGAGCAGGAGAGAGGCCCCATGCTTATTCTCCAAACCCAAAGGCTATTCCTTACAGAACTTGTGAACTAAAGCTACTTCTCAGGATAAAGGCTTGCGGAGCACATTCTCAAATATTTACTGTTTGTACCTGAGGTTGGTAGCATTTTGATTTTCAAACTATAATTTAAAAAAGATAGTGAGAAGATAAGAGTTTTCCTTTCTTCAGAAAATGTTAGACACCACGAAATTCAGCACCAGGTTTGGAAAATGATTTATTGGAGATCAAGTGTGTGCACTGCCAGCCAGCGAGATCAGGGCCAGGCGCTGGCCGCAAGAGCTGCAGAGCGTGCTCAAGAATGTCCACCCATGTCACAACCTGAGCCCAACCATTAGAGTAAGGGGAGGGAATTCAGCTAATCTGCCCCCAGGGGACTAGGGATCAGTGGGTCAGGAACACAAATGGCCACATTGCCATCCAGATGTCCAGCCTGGCTTCTCTGGGGACAGGCTCTGTGCCATGGACTCTGACTTGCGGACAGGACTGGGTTCCGATCCTGCGTAGGGAGAGGAGAGTGGTGGAATGTGTGCTCCGCAGTCTGCCCTCGCCTGGTGCCTGGTGCCAAGCAGAGAGACAGGAAGCTGCTGAGCAGCACCTAGGCTCCCTGGGGTCTGCCTGTGCGCAGGAGGTGAGCTGTGCTGCTTCACGCTGACGTGACGGTGCTTACTCCGAGTGGTCAAGCCTGCTAGAACAGAGGAAAGACTAAAAGCATGTGCTGGGGGAGGCAAGGGGCGCCCAGATGGTAGCAGAGTTCACCATTAAGTGAGCTGCGAGGTGCTGCACAGATGATGTGGCCAGAACTAAAGACACCTGAGAGTAGGGCCGGCAGGAGGAAGCTGAGGATGGAGATGAGGCGCAGAACAGCATCCCACAGCCCATGTGAATCGGAGATGTTGGTCTGCCCAGAGCGGCTTTGGGATTTCACAAGCCTCGCGCTTTCCCGTGAGTCTGAGGACTCGTGGGTGCAGGAAACAAACCTGCAGGCCCAGCCATTGCCAAACAGGTGATTTTCCTTAGGAAATCATCACAGGGTCTCTTTCAATTTCACTCCCACCCATCTCACTTAGGCTTCTGTCACACGCTTCAAGAGCTTTGGCACAGGAATCTCACAGAGCTTTGATCCTTTTATGAGGGCAGCACGTCTGGACTTGTGATGCCACCTCCTCCTTGGGCTCCCGGCTCCATTCCCAGCTACGCCAACCTCACCTTGGAAAACCAGCATACACCATGGTGTGCAAGCTGTGTCAGGCATGCAAGCCACACAAGCTGCAGTCTCCCTGAGCAACTCAGCCTCCACCAAGTGGTGTTCCTGGGTGCTGACCCAGAATCTGGCTCTCACTTTATAGTTGACTTTGATCCCAGCACTGATGTGCCTCATCTACTTCTTACTCCAAAGAAAGCTGACCCCACATGCCCTCTGAGGGCAGATCTGATGGTTCAGAGGAATCCCACTGCCTGGTTAAGAAATAGGGAGGCTGTAGCTGGCCTGGATGAAACCTAACGACACGTTCTGGTCGCTATTGCAGGAGTGTCTTCACTGCTGGGAAGTCCAGCAGAGGCCATAGTCTCTCTGTGGGTGAGTCCCTAACTTCCAGAGCCATGATACTGCTTAGTCGAGGTGAAATTTGTACAGAGAACTGAGAGAAAGATGTAGAAACCCCCTTGGTAATTAAGTCCCTGTGAGTTGACCTAAAGCCGTTTTCCAGTGGGTGATCTTTTGAGAAACCTAAAGGGTCCCATTGTTGTCAAAGAATGGGAGGAGGAAGGCACTGCTGACAGTGGGTGGAGACCAAAGGAGCTCTGTGAGATCCGTGGGACAACCTTCTATGATGATTTTTCCTCATCTTGCACGAACTTTTCATGACCCAGCAGACTTTCAGGTGAGGGATGGGCTTGCTTAGCATCTGAGCCTAGAGCCTAATTCCACCTACACAAAATGTTTTTACTTTGTTTATGGGTTTAACATGCACTGAATTTTCCACCCTTTGAATCAAAGGCAGATTGTGCTTCTGTTTGAAACTGTTCCAAGATATTCGCACCTTTTCAGATAACCGTGTCACCAGCAAAAATACTACTTACAGGGTGTGGGTCCCCAACAAAACACCTTTACAAGTTTATCTTCATAGTTGTCAGGTGGTGATCTTAGCTCAAGCACACCCTTTTCTGTCTTCACCCTGTGCTCTGGTATAGTGATGAGATTGCATGTATGTGCTAATATTTACCTGCCTTTCTATTATAAATCAACTTACTTTTATTTTTCCACTAAGCCACTCTTACAGAATGAAATATTCCTTTATGTAGAAGAAGGGGAAGTTAAATTATCTGTGAGTCCAGTCACACATAGTGAAGGGGGTACTACAGACTATCTAATGTGAAAAGGAGGGCTGGAGAGATAGCTCAGCAGTCTAAGTGCAAAGATCTGGGTTCAATACCTGGTACTGCATGCCATGCTGGCCACCAAAACCTGGCATGGTGGCACACACCTGTAATTCCAGCACTGGGGAGGCTGAAACAGGAGGATCACTATGAGTCTGAACTGCATAGTGAGGCCTTGTACCAAGTAAATAAATGAATAAATAAATAATTTTTTTTAAAAAAGAAAGTACTGTGTTTGCTCAGGGGAGGGAGGAAGTAGCTTCATTCTGATATAGAAATTGGCATCCAAAAGTGGAAATTTAAAAAACATAAACCCTAAAATGAGGACTTGGCTCAATTTTTTTTTTTTCTTTTTAAAAATTCATGTTTGACAAACAATGCCTTAACTTCTTGACTGAAAGGGAAGTTTCTTTTTTTTTTTTTTCCTTTTCAAAGTTTTATTGATAAGCATATAGCAATGAGACAGTTTCAAATCAAATCGAAAGTACAGTTTCAACAAATAATACACTGCATATATTCTTCTTAGTGGTTAA
>NW_004524727.1:6500514-6509341 GCF_000260255.1 Octodon degus | reverse complement strand
GCCTGGGCTGGGACTGGTCCCGCCGGCGCAGGGTAGCAGGAAACTCTCCGCACACTCACCGGACCTGGGCTAGGACTGGGTCTGGGGGCTCCCGGAACTTGGCCTTGGCTCAATTTTTAAGACACGTTAGAATATAACCATGATCCCCCTCAGTCAAGCTAGAAAGTTAGTCCTAAGTTTCACTTGAAATCTTCAGTGAAATGAACCTCCCATTTGCTTTGGAAAGACACTGTGTGCCCTTGAGGCTGCCACTTGAGAGGGGATGGTAGAGAATGTTAGCGAAAGAGTGGCTGTGTCTTGAAGCCTTCTGTTAGGCCTTCCAAGAAAGACAGAAGTCTTTAGCTGATTAGCTGGCAGGCAGAATGGAAAGGAAGTTTAACTCCACTACGGGAGGTCTCCTTGCAGCATGGAGGGGTGTTACGTCTGGTGAGATGGGTTAGCAGTTGGAAGAACCAAATGCTAGATCAAACTAAAGTGTGAATGAGATATGAAGATGAAGGTGATCATGAGGGCTCTCCTGAAAAATCTGTTTCTGGCAGGAGAGAGGGACAGTTTTGCTCCTGGGGAAAAGGTCCAAGTCAGCTAGGAAGACCCTGGTCAGGGCCTTTCTGCTCCTGAGGATAGGCTTTGGGGCCAATTGTCTAGGTGCACGTTCCCCAAATTCAGATCTAAGAGGAGGACTAGGCAGAGACAGATGTTGCTCTTTTGCCTGAGGCCCACCAGGTCCCAGATGCTCATTTTTGGGAATGCTTAACTCTTCAGGGAAAATGTACAGGAAGTGCATTTTCCTGTGGCCTCACCAGACAGCCCATTGACTTGATTGTGGTCCTCTCCCCACTAGGCGGCCACCTGCCCTTGAGCTTAGCCAAATCCACCTGCAGCCTAATCACCAGGGCACACATTAAAGAAATGCAGGTACTCAGCTACCAGAACATAAAACACGTTCAGAGCCACCTTGTTTATGATAACCAACAGGCAAAGTTCTCGTCACTTGAGTGCAGAGGACTCTGGAAGAACTCTCCAGGGAGATCACCAGCCATGTGCTGCAGCTATTCCAGGGTGCAGCTTGACCTCAGGCCTCCTGCAAGACCAGGACTTTGAAGGCTTTCCGGATGATCACAGTTCCTAGAATTTATAAAATGCATGGTTTGCCAGCTTCTTATTTGAGCTTCAGTGTGATCCTTTACACTGGGTTTGGACTGTGTGTTTCCCATTTACAGAGGGAGAAATCACAATACAGAAACAAAGCCTGAGAACTATGACCAGCCAGTGCAGAGCCCTGCATATGAGCTGTTCCTGTGAGTTCAAGGACATGACTGACCCCCAAATCTGCTGTCTCTCACCCAAAACGCAGGACTTCCAGTGTATTCTACTCATGTCTACCGCTGTTCATGTAAATATACTTGCACTTTGGATGGAAACACTTTTACCATGTGATAATTTATTTTTTTAAATATATGTTACTTAAAACAAACCATTTTTTCTTAAAAACTCACATTTGCCATTTCAGTATAAGTTATACTTAATGTGTGCTTAAATCTAGAGTTACTTTTGGGTTCTTTATTTTTTTTTAAGAGCCAGCCATCTATTCTGCAGTAAGAATGGTGGTATTTAGTCCAGACTGATGTGAGATGGAACTTCTAGATGGTTGAATTTCTTAGAATTATTTGTTGAATAAAAGTTAATGAGCTCATCACTTCTCGTTTTGTACACACGCACTTTGATTCCTTGGCAAGTAAGAAAGACATGTTCTCTTCACAGAAGCAACTCCAGCTGAGCCTTTGGCTTCCACTCTTACCAGATAAATAGAAGGCTGCAGTGTGAGTGCCTGTGAGTAAGTTCATACTCTTCCCTCTCTCTCTCTCTCTCTCTCCCCTCAGAGTACTGCTCACTCTACTGACTCTAGAGCATCAGGCACTCTGTGAACATCTGAACAGGTTGTCGGATAATGAGTCCAACCTTGGGAGTCCACTGAATTTCTACATGGTCTTAGATAAATTTCAGCCTTACTTCTATTTCTGTTCTTCTCCTTTATGGCCATGCTGTTGCATATGTCCTAACAGTGGGCAATGGTTTGTATCTCAGCTAAGGCCCCTGGGTTAATGTCTAGCTGAGAATTGGCAGTAGCCTCCCTTCCTCTGCCTATCCTCTTTCTTTTTCTTTAAATCTTTTAAAACTTATTTATTACAGGGTCTCGCTACCCAACTCAGACTCACAGTCATCCTCTTGGGTGGAGGGAAAGCCCTTCACCCCAGTTCTGGGATTACAGGCATGCACTACCATGCCAGGTTGTGATGGCCAGCACAGCACAGGGTTAGCATGACATGCAGTACCAGGGATGGAACCTGAGTCCTTGTGCTTGCCAGGCAGGCACTTAGACAGCTGAGCTATCACTCCAGCCCTCACCTACCCTCTTTCTCACACTCATGCATACCTCCATTCCCATTAGGGGATGCTCCCTAATTCTCATGGCTTTTCTGTTTGCATGATGTTGCCTTCACAAAACTCAGACTTTTTCAGTCACAGTTAAATGTGGCCCAGTGCAGTTGTGCCCCAGGCTGGTTCAAGGCAGTGATGTCCCTGTTGGCAGAAGACATTCTCTCTGCATGAGACACAACTTACACAACCAAGATGAAGGTAGTCAGCTTTAAGCATGGAGGGTTTATGTTCCAGCTGAAGAAATGCTTTCTTTTGCAAAATTGAATTAATGAATATGCCTGCCACTTAAGTAATTAAACTCAGGTTCCTAAAGAAACTCAGTAAACATAATGAAAGATTCTGAAGGAAAACTGAAATGATAACTATTTCTGACACTTTATTTTGATTTTACAGCTTAAGAGTTTATTTTGAGTCCATAAAAAAATTAGAAATAAGAGACCCAGAGGACTTCCAGGATCTTCTGCCTCCAGCTTGTTTTCTGGTTGGAAGTCCTATTTGTGGGATGTTCAGTGGTTGTACCTTTTTAGAAATGAATTGAGGAAGCAGTGGTTGGATAGCTTGAAATTCATCATATGAGCCCTGTTGAAGGATGGCCTTGTTTTCTTTTATTTGTTCAATGAAAGAATTTGGACAAAGACTCCATTAGCAAGGCTACTCCAGAGAAACAAGATCCATGTGCATGAGGAGCACATTGTAGAAACGTGTTCACATCACACTTGAGGCTGAGAAGCATTGAGATCCACAATTTGCACACTGGAGAACCAAGTGAGTGGTTGGTGTGTGTCCACGTGAGTATGAAGGCTGCATTAGAAGTTGATGTGAGCTCTCGACTGAGTGCAAGACCAAGAACCCAGAGCGCTGATGTCTGAGGGTGCAAGAAGGTAGGCGTGGCCATCCAGGCACGAGGGCTGCCTTTGGGTTCCATTAGCTCTCAATGGGTTGAACAATGCCTGCTCAAGCTGAGGAGAACAATTCCTTTCCTGTCTCCTGATTTTAGTAGTAATCTCTACCACGCAGGGCTGTTGCAGATCCTCAGAAATAATAACTCCCAAGTCATCCCTAACCCTGCATTCACATGAACTACAGTGGGTTTCACTGCTGATCTGAGCATAAAGGATGAAGAACTGGAACGGCAGCAGTGACAAGAGGATTACAGACATGTTCCCAACTCTGTTCCTCTTCTGTCACCAGCAGTGTGACACTGGTCAGACTCAAACTGAGTACCAGTGTTTTTCTCCATAAAAATCTAGCTGACAACTGCTCCCTGGTGGGATTTCATGACTACACAAATAAACTGCTCCAAAAGAAGCACCAAGAATAATACTGTGATACACAGTAGGTATCCAGTGTTAGCTGATGCCATTACATGAGATGTACAGTGAAGGTTTAAAACATCCACACTGCTATGAACCCTCCTCAAACCTCCCCTCACTTTGAGCATGCTCATCCCATACCCTGCCACTCTCGGCAGCAGTGCTGGAGCTCTCTTTCCTGAGGGTCTACACCAGGCGTGATCATAAGTGCAGTGACTGCTGCCACCGAGCTTCATCCTACAGAGAGGCAGCCTATAAAACAAGATTCTGCGTCCTCAGTGACCCCAGTCACTGGATCTGGCACTGTGTAACTTCTTGCTCTTTCCAAGGGCAAAATGACCCTGAAAGGAAAACAGTTTGAATCTATTCAGGACACTGAGGATGCCAGGACAGCTCAGCTAAAGACCCTCAGGAAAGAGGACTCCAGAGTTGCTGCAGAAAGTGGCAGGGAGAATAAGATGTGTACATGTGAAGTGAGAGGAGGATTTTGAAGGGAATTCATTGTGATGTGGTTTTTATTCTTATAAAAAAAATTGTTTAGTTCTGGGGATCAAAATCAAGACCTTGCACTTGCTAGGCAGATGCTTATACCACTATCTCCCCAGCCCCTATCATTATAAATTTAAAAAAAATTAAATAGTCACCACATTTTAGATCAGGCCTCTTGGACATTACTTTGCTATCACCTCTGTCATCTACAGTGGCATATGCAGCTTGTTTAAAGAAGAGCTCCCTACCTCCTCCTCCTCGTGCTCTGGTCCCCAGTACTTCCTACTTTCAGGCCAGACCACACCAAGGTCACTGTTCCAGTGTTCCATTCTTGTTGTGTTGCTGTCGCTTTCCCAGTGCACTGGCATCCCTGCCATTCACACCTCCATGAGCAAAGGCCTCTCCAGCGCGGTCTCTCCTGGAACTCCCAGGCACGGTCAGCCAGCAGCCCAGGCAGGCCGTGAAGGGCTCTCCCTCCATGCCAGAGGACTGAGCTTGGCATTCAGGGCTCCTCTGCCCACATTGCATTAACCTTGGGGGTACTCGGGGAGCCGGGGCAGTAGACACCCAAGCAGACAGCTCCTCTGAGGAGTCTTGGCGGCAGATGGCGCCCTGCTTTCTCCCCGCACACCTGTCCTGCTCATCAACCACCCTGCACTGGGGCCAACTGTGGAAAAACGCCGGGTGTCTCAGGCTAGCACACCTGAATCAGATCAAAAGTTCCCAAGGAGAGAGAATGCGTATGCAGAAAGCTCAGGAGAGATGAGGGGGTGAGAGTAAGGGCCAGGGCCAGGGCCAGGGCCAGGGAGAGTAACTGAGCGGCTCATCCCAAGCCCTTTGGCTGGCTCCAGCCCAGCGAGCACGCAGAGGCCCAGCCTCGCAGCTGCACCGTCTCGTCTCGGATGTTCACCCGGAGAGCCTCCCACACACCGCTCTTCCTGCTGCTTTTTGTTTTTTGTCTCGAGCCCACTCTCTCCCACACACCGACTCTGTTATCTGATTCCCCACATAAGCCGCGGGCCCTCCTTGTTTTGACAACCCATTTGGACCTTTTCTCCAGTTTAATTATCCACAGATCTCAACTTGCACAGCCTTAAATGCCTCCCGCCTGCAACTGGAGAAAGAGAGGAGCCTGCTACCACCGACTAAACCCCCAGGACTGCGCGGTCTTCTCGGCCCCTGTAAGTGTTGAGGAGTCACCCGGGGCGGGGACAGTGAGTGATGGGGAGGAAGCCGTCCGCTTTGTTCAGGGGCCCTACACTTGGAGCCTCTGAGCCTCTCTTCCCTCTGTAAGGACAAGCGTGAGAAGGACTTAAATTGTCTGTTAAAATGTTCCAATTCATGACTCTTTGAAATGATTAAAGTCTTTACTTTTTAAAGCAGTTCCAGGCTCACAAGAAAATTGACAAGGAGGTACAGAGATTCCCCATGTACTCAGGCGCCCAGGTGCCAGCCTCCCCAACAGCCGTAGCCTCCTGACAGTCACAGAACCTCCACTGACAGCATGACCGGCCAGGATCCAGAGTTCAGGATAGAATTCACTCTCAGATGTGTGCATTAAATGGATTTGGACAGACAGAATCCCACATTGCCATTATCATACCAGAGAATATTTCTGCTACCATAAAACGTCTGTGTTTTTCTACTCAGCACTATAACACCCTTCTCTTAACTCTTTGCAAGTACTAATTTTTTAACATGTCCACAGTTTTCTAGAACATCATGTAGTCGGAGTCATACTGTTATCACCTGCTTGTTTGATTTCTTTCATGATCCATATGCATTTAAGTGTTTTCTGTGTCTTTTTATGGCTTACTAGCACATTTCCCTTAGTGCTGAGTACTAGTCCACTGTCTGAAGTACCCAGTTTCCTCACCTGGGCCACCTACTGAAGCTATCTTGGTTGCTTCCAAGTTCTGGCTGTTACACATAAGGCTGCTATAAATGTTCATGTGTATGTTTGTGTAGATGTAAGTGTTTTACTTTTAGGGTAAATATACCGAGAACTGCAATTGCTGGATCATGTAGTAAACGAATGTTGAGTTTTTGTCAGAACCAAACAAACTGGCTTCCAAACTGGCTGCAGAGCAGGATCTGTTTTTGTCTCCTTCATCATCTTAGAACTCTGCATCAGGACCTGCTGTGCTCTGCATGCAGACACCCAAGCAGTCTCTGTAGTGCAAGGCTTATCAGCCCGAGGTATACCCCGTGTGTCACATTTCCCTTCAAAATTCAGGACAGCATGAGAAGAACCACCAAAGCAATTTTCAGGGGCATTTAACTACCAGCTTTTACAGTGTCCAGCTCCAGACTCCAAGCAAAACCTACATGTCTCTAGTCATGGCCTAAATCTTCAATCATCCCAGGCTTGAGGAAAGCAGAGCTTCACAAGCCTGCCCACAATGTGGTCATCCCTGCCCAAGGAAGAGAAATCACCCTGACCAGAACTGTGGCTGCCCTCTAGGCAGGAGCCCACACTCAGAGTGGGACCGGAATTGTCTCCTCATGCAATAATGGCTATCTTGGTTTGCAAAACCAGTCCTGAGAAATTGACCAATCAGACCACCTCCTTTTTTTTCTTTTCTTTTCTTTCTTTTTTTTTTTTTTTTTTTTTTTTTTTTTTTGTATTTTAGGACAGGGTATACAGGGTCTCACTGCGTAGATTGGACTCATAGTGATCCTCCTGTTTACAGCCTCCCAAGTGCTGGGATTACAGGTGCACACTACCACACCGTCTCAGTCACACGCGCCCTGGGGGTGGGGCTGGCATGGCAGGCCCGGGGATCGAACTCTCAGCCCCTGTGTCTAAGCAGACACTTTAATCCACTGAGCTATTTGGCTGGCCCAAGACCACCTCTTGATCAGGAGGACCCAGCTTGCCAGCTCTGCAAATCTCTGGCTGTATACACCCCATACCCTTATCTTTGTTTTCACTTTCTTTGCTTTTCCAAAGCTTCCATCTATCAGTTGCTTGAAGCCAGATCTTGAGCTTTCGTCTGTGCTTCGCAGTGTAGCCATGCTCCTTCCTGCTTTCACTGTTGTCCACCCCTTAGCCTGGACTTAAGGGATGGTTGGCCAAACCTGGTCATTGGGGATCCCCAAATCCAATTTCCTATTCCCATCAGCAGTAAATCAGAGTTTCTTTTCGTTTGCTTTGAGACAAGAAATTGTTATGTAGTTCAGGCTGGCCTTGAACTCACTGAAATCCTCCTGCTTCACTCTCTAGGTATTCACCACCACACAAGGCAAGAGTTTTCTTTCCTCCCCATCTTCACCAGTGCTTAACAGTGTTTAAAAAATTCTTTTCAGATTGTATTTTATCTTCTAAGTGAAAAAACACACAATACAAATTAACTTTCTGTTCTCTCCATTCAGACTTTGAAATCTGACCTTTGAAATTTTGCAGAGGGAATATTTCAGTTTAAGAGCAGATGACTAGATGAGCCCTAGCATCCCCATCAAGGCCACGCCCCCAGTGACCTCACTTCCTCCCACTAGGTCCTGTCTCTTAAAGGCTCCACTGTTTCCCAGTAGTACCACAGGTTTGGGACCAAGCCCTCAACAAATACAAGGGCCTTCTGGGCCATCTCAGGTCCAAATCACCAACAACTGAAAGGCACAGCAGCACATCAGAAACTGGCATCTCTTCTGGAACAGCAGGAAAAAGAGGGCTTCCTCCCAACGTTGACTTTTAACTTGAATAAATCCAGTTTGCTTGGAGATTTTGTTCCTAAAGGCTGTACTTACTGTGTAGTGAAATCTATCTTTGGTGCAGTTTCTATAATTTTTCTCCTAACCCTTATTTTTCAGTAAGAGTGTCACTGTTCTTGTCAGGTAAGCATTTCAGCTACGGTGCTGTCCCAGTGACAGTGCCCACAGGTGGTGAGGGATTATTGCAAGCATTTCCTCCTGAGCACCAATCTTTTTTTTTTCCATAATTTTATTGAGAAACAAATAGCAATGAGACAGTTTCAAACCAAACTGGTAGGACAGTTTCAATAACTAACACATTGCATACATTCTTCCTAGTGGTTAATTGCTGTACAAGATGCAGACATGATACCCTATTTAGAAACACTATTAGAACAAATCCCTCTATTCATTAAGAGAATGTAACTATATTTCTATCCTAACCATTTTGAATACACAGATACAAAATGGACATTCATCTGTATCCCCTTTTTTGTTAAGTTCCGTTATTTGAATATTATAGGTGTGTTAACTCAGCAAAATATTCTAAAAGAGTCCAGTAGTCCATAATGGTATTGGGTCTTCTTCTTCACTGGCAATGTCAGAAATTTTTGACCTGAATCCCCTACAGCTCAACATAAAAACATGGCTTTACTTCTTATACTTCGTTTTTATACTTTTCTGTTGAATGGTTAAGACCAAGGTAAAGCAGGACCTACGCAACAAGAGTTGTAGCTTTTGGGTCTGATAAGGTCAGTGAAATCCCCTCAGGATTTATCTTGAGATCCTGTACCTCAGATTGTAGAACCTTTGTCAGCGTCAGCCATGTGGATGAGTCACGGCCCTTGCTTGGCCAATGTGCTCTCTGTGAAAGCCTGAGAGAATGTTTTCTCCCC
>NW_004524727.1:6484549-6500414 GCF_000260255.1 Octodon degus | reverse complement strand
CCTCAGGATTTATCTTGAGATCCTGTACCTCAGATTGTAGATCCTTTGTCAGTGTCAGCCATGTGGATGAGTCATGGCCATTGCTTGGCCAATGTCTGAGCACCAAGCTTGCATTTTTGTTGTATTTTATTTTTTTAAACATTTGTTTTCTATTTATTTATTTATTTATTTGGTACAGGGTCTTGCTACACAGTTCAGACTCATAGTGATACTCCTGTCTCAGCCTCCCCAGCACTGGGATTATAGGTGTATACCACTACACCTGGTTTCTGAGGTTAGTGTGACCAGTGTGGCATGCCCAGGGCTCCAGGGCCACCACAGTATATGGTACTGGGAATCGATCCTGGTCCTTGCACTTGCCAGCCAGGTGCTTAGACTGCCAAACTATCTCCCCAGCCCTTCACATTTTTATTGAGCATGGATTGCGGCAAAGGAAACAGCTGGATTGTTTTTCTACCTGACTATTACAGTTACATAAGCAAGTCAAATTTCATTCTTGTAGATAACAGTTAAAGCTCCAAAATTAGTTAGCACAACATGGTAATATTTTTTTCCTTCACTTTAACCTCCTGAGTTTACAACATTAATTGAGATCATGGCTACTGTTTCTTTAAATTTTTTGTTAGTATATGTTTGCAATATGTAATAATTGCAGGCCCCTTGGGAAAGGGATGCTCAAACCTGTACACGCTGACCACGTGACTTCCCTTTTCCTCTGCCTCCCCACACACCTCCCTGACCCCTTCTCCTCTCCAGACTGCTCCTTGTTCCTACCATCTGTCTTTGCACAACAGCGATTGTTTCTTAAGCTCCAGTATGAGATGCTACAATTTAGAGGACAATTTCATATTTCTACACTGTACTCAAAATTCATTCATCCACTCAGTTGGTCAACAAAGAATTATTGAATGTGCTCCCAGGCTGAGCACTGAAGAAACAGTAGTAAAAGTAACACAATCCCCCATGGAGCTCCCCCATGAAAATGTGGAAATGTGGCCCCAAGCTTCTAAAATTGACTGTAGTACAGAGAATGATCTACTCAGTCTCCTGGGCATAGGCAGATTTCCGGTCACAAGTGCACTAAAAGACATTTGTCTGAATGGAAGGTAGTAGGAATAGTGGATTAGGGTCATTTCAGACAAGAAAGCCTTGGGCCACCTCTTTGAAACCCCAAGGCGAGGGGGCCAGGGAGATGGCTCAGTGGAATAAGCGCTTCCCTGGCAAGCGCGAGGGCCTGAGTTCAATCCCTGGTTCCGCAAAAAAAAAAAAAAAAAAAAAAAAAGAAACCCCAAGGCAGAAAGACAGGGGCCTAAAGCTGAAGGACTTTGGGAGGCTGCTGTGTGTAGGGGGTGGAGAAGCTTAGGAACAGGACATAGGACATAGGACAGGCAGCCACGTGGAGCAGTGTGTGGAGGGGAAAGGGTGGCAGGGCCAGGAGCACATGACAGCGTGAACTCTTCAGGATTGGAAACTTGAAGACTCTGGTCCCTGAACACACATGGGGCAGGTCCTTCTCTTTCTTCTGAAGGCCCCTTGTGAGTGGCCATGCAAGCCCCATTCTGAGAGCAGCCTCCCTCCTGGGAGGCGTGGATGGCAGGAGTGACAGCTTTACTCTTGTCTGTGGGAGACCTAACTCCCCCATGCCACATCAGTGGGCTCTGCTCTGTGTCCCAGGTTGGGCTGGCAAGGTCTCCTGCCTGAGTAGACTGGCATCCTGGGCTGCTGGGCATCGGGTGGATTCCACACACCCACACCTCAGCCGCAGAGGCTGACCACCCGGGCTCCAGCTGCTCTGGCCACATCAGTACTGCCTGGGTGGCCTCCTTGTCACTGTAGGCAGAGCTGTCCTCCAGGGTTAGTGAGGCCAGCCGCAATGGCTCCTGCCCAGTTTTTTATTCCTGTGGGCTCCAGGGCAACGCATTCATCTTGCAGTTCTGCTGCTGCTTGTTAGAATGGAGCTTGCTGTGAATGGCAGGAAAATCTCCACAGGGAAGAGAAAATCTGCTCTGCAAAGATGCCCTTGGCTTGTGCGTGGGTCAGAGTTTGGCGATATTGTGAGGAGGAAGCCCCAGAGAGATGCTGTAATCCTTTTTATTCATGCATTAAGCAAATATTTCTTTAACACCTACTCTGTGCTGCATAGCATATTAGATGTTAGTGACTGGAGGATGATTCAGACACAGTCTTAAAAATAAAACAGAGCCGCATAGAACCCAAGGCCATCACAATGAGCTACATCCTGAACTGTTTATTTTTTTATTTTGAGATAAACTCTTGCTAAGCTTGAGTGCAAATTTGGTTTGAACTTAAACTCTTAGTCTTCCTGTTTCAGCCTCTCAGATTCCTGGGTTTTATGTGTGTACCACCATACCCAGATAAATAGTTTACTTCTGTGTTGATCATATGTAGGAGGGCAGGATGAGGCCTCATTGCCTAAGGCAGTCAAGCTACCTTGATCTTGAGAAAAACATCCCTCTTGGTCATTGTGGGCTATTAGTTTCTAGGCAATCTTGTGTCTTGTAACTTTGGAAAGGTATAAACAAACATCCTCACTGTTGTTTGGGGGCTGTTTGCCTACCAGGCAACAGGTCACCATCTGGCCTAGCTCTTGTCTTCTTGTCTACTTTTTCCTCATTCCTGCCACTGTTTCTTCTCCAGGGTGAACCAAAAGACTGAGTCCCAATGCTGTATAAGTCAGAATGTGTGGTGATATACAGAGAAAGAATGCTGATCTACTTCACAGCTTTGTTCTTGGAACACAAGGCCTTATTCCCAGTAGGATCAGGAATCAAGTGTTCCTACTTTGCAGAGGTTTTTGGGTAAGTGAAGTGTATGCCACTAAACCTTTAATTTAAACATGTTAACTATTTCCTAAAGGAAAATGTCTAAGGCTACTTCTGCATAGGAAGGACAGCACCCAGGAGCCATATAGTTTCTTAGGGAAAGAAATTAATGATGTAGGTCTTAAAGAAGAAATTAAATGGGCAAAAGAAGAGTGAAAAAAGCCATAGAAGAAAGCCATCTGGGCATGGTCTGTGTGACAGGCATTATGGTTTGGATTTGAAACATTCCCCCAAAAGTCTTGAGTGTGGGAGGTGTTTGGTGCATGGCATACAGTTAGGAGACAGGTCCAGGTTGGAAGAAGCAGGTCACTAAGGATGTGACTGGGAAGGTTTAGCTGCCACCCAGGCTCCTCCTTTCTGGTTCCTGGTTGCTGTTATGTAAGCATCTCTCCTCCACCAGGCCTTTCCTGCCTTGAAGGTAGATGACTAGGACCTGAATCCTCAAAGCCATGAGCCATAAGGAGCCTCTCCTCCTTTAAATTGTAGGTGTCAGGAGTTTTGTCCCATGGGAAGGTGACTAAGGCACCTTTTAAGCACTATGCTTAAAAGCACAAGCAAGAAATGAGACTAAAGAGATAGATAAGTTCTAACTTCATCTGGTGGGTTAATGCATTAAGAGGTGGCTTTATTGAGAAGCACAGAAATAGGAAGTTGGGCCTCTCTGGAGGAAGTTGATCACTGGAGCACAACTTTGGGGACGACAGCTGACTCTCTTCCCCTTACCTTGCTTCCTAGTGCTGTGATGGGAGCAGCTTTTTGCTTTCAGGCCCTTCCACCATGGTGTTTCTGTTTTGGAGCCAGCTAGCCATGGACTACACCCTCTGAAATCATGAGCAAAGTAAGGCTTTCCTCCCTTGTGCTGACTTTCTTGGCCATGTTTTCATAGTGACAGAAACCTGGCTAACACAAGCCTTCACGGCTTTGTACTCGGAACAAGTAGGATCAGGAATCAAGTATTTCTACTTTGTAGTGGTTTCTGGGTAACTGAAGTTTATGCCACTAAACCTGTAATTTAAACATGTTAACTAATTTAGCTAGAAATTTTCTAAAATGAATTTGATATTCCTCTATTTTCCATATTGAACACAATGTTCTTTTTCTTGTAACTGTCACATTTACTATCGATTCACACTGAAATATAATGTGGTAGTGCCCTAAGTAGCTGTTAGCATCTCCTACCTTAGGGATGGGCAGCTGTAATGAACAAGGGAAGAGCCGCTAAGCCCTTCTTTCCACACATCTACCCCTCTACCCCACACAGAGATACTATGAAGCTATGTTGCCTTCTTACTTCACACAGTAACAGCCCTTGCTGTGTTTTGCATACCTCACTGCTTTATTTTTCTGTACCCCCTTGCTTAGAATCATCAAGATGCTTTATTTTTGCATGTTTTCACATTTTTCTCTTTGTCTTTGCCTATAATTATCCAGTTCAACAACACCATCCTGGGAGAGGTTTTAGGCATAGTTTAGCCTCTCGCCCCCTCTATGATGTCAGGAACTTGGAGGCACCTTGCACAGGCATCCTGCAGTGGGGACCACCAGGTCCATGTCCCTGAGTCTTTTCTATCCTTTTCCTCAGTCCCTGGCTCCTGCATTGTCTCTCACATCCAGCCCCAATGCTTCTTTCCTTTGAAAGCTTTCTCATCATCCTACTCAGATTAGACACTCATGTGTACTTAGGATGCAGTGCCAACCATAGGCATCATCATGCTATTCCCTGTGTCTGCTTCTCAAACCATAATATGAAATTATGAAGGGCAGAGCTCTGGGCTGAGTTATGTCTCCCCAAATCTGTATGTTGGAGTCCTAGATCATCTACATTAGCAGACCTTCACTTCTTCTGCACCAGGGACTGGTTGCATGGAAGATAACTTCTCTACAGGTGGTGAGGGAGGGTGGTTTGGGGTTGATTCAAAGGAGCACCAGCTATCTTCCCCACATGTGCAGTTCATAGTAGTGTTCGATCTCCTATGAGAATCTAATGCCCGGCCAATCTAGCAGGAGGTAGAGCAGGGGAGTGATGGGGTGAGGGAGCAGAGGGAAGCAGAGGCAGCTGCTCTCACTGATTCATCCACACTCACCTCTCACAGGACACAGATCACTTCTGCTCTGTGTCTGGGGCTGGGCACCATGCTTCCCATGACTGTATTTGAAGACAGAACCCAGAAAGAGGAAGTCAAGGTTAAAGGAGATCGTAGGGTGAGAGCTGTTGTCCCTGCAGGAAGAGGCAGCGAGTATCTTCATCTGCTGTTCCTCCTACCCAGCCCCTATGTGATTGTCCCAAGAAAAGCCTATGTGGGAGTAAAGAATCCACTCAGCTGTTACTCAAGGGAAGAGCCCAGCCAGTTGGCACCTTGATCTTAGATGTCTTCTACTCTCCAGATCTATGAGAAAATAAATGTCTCTTCAGGTGTTCTTGATGGTAACATTTTGTTACAGCAACCCAAGTACAGGCAGCAGTCAGACTTCTTATTCAATAGTCAGCACAGAGCCTGAGACGTGGGAAGTCTCCAGTGACTTGAGGGAAAACGGGGTTGGGAGGGAGGGAAGGACAGTGAGGCAGAGAGAGAGAGAAACTCAGGCAGTTGCCATTTCTTCTTGGACAAAGCCTGTGGACTAAGCCAACATAATGCAGAGTTATGCAAAGTGGCTCAAAGACATAGGCTTTAACTTATGGGAAGATTTGGGTTTCTATATGCCTTTTTCACCTGCTAAATTATGCTTTGAGGTGAAACTTCTCAAGTATCTTTTGGTCTTTGCTAGAAGATGCTGGCCCAGAACTGAGTTGGTATTTTTAATACCAGTAGTTAGGTTGGACCCCAGGTGGAAGTAGGAGTGGCGCATTTCTGCAAGCTAAAAGGAGCTTCTGGGGAAAAACTGCTCAAATGTTGGCTTCCCTGTCCCTTCTCTGAAGTTCACTTGGAAAAGATCAGCACACATTTGCTATGACAGCTCCCAAGAGAGCCCGGCTGCCTGTGTGTCAGTTTGAATTCCTGCCGCACAGCTATGGGAGCTGGAACACTCTGAAATGAACTGCCTGGGTGCTGCGCTCTGGCAATCAACTGAGCTCAGCTTAGGGACCATTTGTACATCCCAACCCCTCTGCCCACCCCCTTTCTCTCAGCATTGGGAGCTAAGAACTGGAGCTAGAGACTCAGAATTGACCAGGAGGTCCCAGAGCTCCTGCCAGAAGATCCTTAAAAGTTATTGATTTCATCAGCAACTTGCTCTGATGCAAGTATAAAACTGATGCTGTTTATAATGCCTCTCCTGTCAGTGGGTGTTGAGAATCTGTAATGACAGGGAGTTCCTTGCCTTCCAAAGCAGTGCCATCCCTTGTCTCTTCCTGTAGAGGTTGTAAAGGGTGACCTTGGACAGCCAGAGAGATGGATAAGAAGTGGGAACTTAGATAGGGACCAGAAGGGCTAAGTTCTAGCTTCCTCTCCTCCACCAGGTGATACCATAACTCTCTCAGTATAGATCAGAGAATATTAAGTTTGAGTCCTGCCTGAGCCACTTAGTGAGACCCTATCTCAAAATAAAAAAATCAGAAGAGTTTGGGTTGTACTTCAGGATAAGACTGGAGCTGGAGCTGGGCTGTCCACCTTCAGACTGTCTGTCTGTCTGATCTCTGTGTCTGATGAGCCCAGGACACGAGGTTCCACCAAACACCCTGGGGTACTAGAGGGGTCACTATGCATTAATTACATGTAGTCCCCTCATTGTTGAGATATTAGTGAGCCTAAAGTCTTCTAGAATTAGAGACAGCCTGACATCAGATAGAAATCACTACATCACATGGAAATAAAGACATCTTTTACGTGTATAGGACTTTAAGGTTCACAAAAGGATTTCATTTGTCATTTTTCCTTCATTTGATTGTCACAATGACCCTTGCCAGAGTTCTACACTGAAGAAAAATAGGAGCCCAGAAAAGAGAAGGGACTCCCCAAATGTCTGTTTTCTGAGGGGAGCAGAGTTACGAGGTCTGTTGTTGGAGGGCTCTAAGGTGGGGTCACAGAGAAGCCAGGTCCTGTGCCTGATGGAAAGGCCCAGGGCTGAGCAGCCCATGTAATGCGTGATTAGAGTTACTCACCAGCCCTGTGTCTCGTGGAAGCCCCAGATTCCCAACAATTCCAAGAATGGTTATCCGGAGCACTTGAATTTACTCTAGGTGACAGTGCTGGGAGAAATGGAAATGTTCTGCTGGCTGTAACTATGCAGCCATTCCCTCCCTCCCTCCCTTCCTCTCCCTCCTTTCCTTTCTTCCTACCGCCTCCTCCTCCAGGGCCTCATCAGCATTTTCAAGGCCAATTTTCCAGTGATCTAAAGACTCCCCACAGCAGTGCCATCCTGGAGGGCTCACTGGCTCCTGGGACTGCCCCCCTGGGGGCCTCTCAATGCCACTGCCCTCAAGACCAAGCAGTAACACATGGGCCTTTGGAACAATTTAAATTTCAAACCATAAAAGATATTTTCATCTTTCAAAAGAAAATTCCTTATTCATTTATCTCTCAGCCAACGCAGAGGCTGCTCCGAAGATTGGCTGCTGTGAATTGTCCTGCTGTAACCCTGGGTATGCAGAGATAACTGCACTGTGACATCTTTAGCTCTTCCACGAAGACACTTGGAAGAGGAATGGCTTGGTCAAATGGAATTTCTAGTTTTAGTTTTGTGAGGAATCTCCATACTGATCTCTGTAGTGGTTGTGCTAACTTACAATCCCATCATCAGTATAGAAGGGTTCCCTTTTCTCCCTCGCAGCCTGAACAGCTGAGATCATAGGTTAAGTAAAATAAATCAGATACATGAGCTTAAATATAACATGGTTTCTTTTATATGATGGTTTACATGTTTTTTGCACCCCAAGTATGAATAAATTTAAAAGCAAAGTAAAAGAGTTAGGAAAAAGAATGATAGATCTTTTTCAAAAGGGAAGGATATGAAGCAGCTCAGGAAGGGAACAAGAAGGGGAGGGGAAGGAGATAAAAAGCATTAAGATGTGCTGCTCCCCACGATGCATTTTTGAAAGTTCCTTGGGGTCTGTGACCTAACCTATCCTTGTTTTGTTGAATGTCCTTGGAACACAGCAAACTTATCAGGGAGATGGGAGCAGCACTTCTTAGGAGCATGGAGCTGGTCCCGGCAGAGGTTCTTGGGCCCTTGATGTTCTGAACACTACAATCCAGATGTGCTTGCCTTGGGTACCCAGATGGTCTTGGGTTACCTCAGCTGGCGATGGAGATCCCTTTGGACTCAGCTAAGACCATTTCTGTGGGGGAGACTTCCCAAATGCAGAACAGTTGCATAAGCCGCTATGCTGGTTAGCTTAATTGGCACATTTAGGTTAGGCAAGTAAATAAGGTTCTTTTTATATTTTGCCAAACTTTTGCGGGAGAACAAGGCTGTTCCCATATTAAGAAATTCAAATAAATGTTTCTTGGTATGATTAGAATCTAACCAGACCGCTCGCAATTACATGTGAACACGTCCACTCTTGTGCTGATGGTGGATAAAGGAAGTTCAGAAGCATCACGACATCCTTCTCCGGGTACCTCCTCAGAGCAAGGAGGACCAGTGGTGGCCCTGGAGCACTTTGAAAGGAGGGCTGGGCTCTGATTCTGTGACACGCACAGCCTGCCAAGACTCTGCACCTTCTTCTATCATCAACCACAAGATATTCAGCTGCCACCTCCACCTCCTCCCCACAGCCATTTTGTCAGTCATTTTCCTCTTTGTCTGTGGCCCAGAGACTAGCAATAGAGTTCTAACCCATTGTTTCATTCACCTTCTAAGCACCTGCTGTGACCTTTGCAACGCAAATCTGCTTTTATATTTAGGTAAAGATAACCAATGAAACAAGTGCACACAGGAACATTTCATCAGTAAACAAAGGCTTAAAAGATATAGTATGTTTCAAAAGTAATTCTCCGGTTTTTTCACAGAATAATTCAAGAACTGATCTTTGAAAATAAGACTAGTCATTTGTAGCTTCTTATAGATACTAAAGTACACTGGCAGTGTGTGCTTTTTCATATGATGGAGGCCTAATGTTTTCATTTTCTATAAGCTTTAAATTTATAGACTGTACCATTGTCATCAAGAAAGAGTACTATCCTTTCCTGAAAAAGACTTAAAGCCTGTCATTGACTTGGCTTCTTTATGGATGGCAGTTCATTCAGGAAGCTGTTTCCAGAGTAAGAAGGTTTTGTCCACACTGAAGAGATGTTTTAACCAGTAATATTCTTCCAAAATCCACTTATCTAGAGCGACTTCTGCATTTGCACTTCCAGAAATCAAATACAATCTGAAAATTTCACTTAAGGTCAGTGTGTGTGTGTGTGTGTGTGTGTGTGCGCGCGCGTGCGCGCACGCGCACGCGTTGTTTGTTGTTCTGGGAATTGAATCCAGGGCCTTCACACTGAGCAATACCCTAGCTTACTAGTTACAGAGGCCTTGCTGGAACTTATGATCCTCCTGGCTTAGCCTCCCAGAGTGCTTGGATGACAGGCATCCAATTCTTTCTTGTGTAGGAGCTTCCTCACTGCCAAGAGTAGGCACAGAAGAGCCCAGACATGCCTTCATGGCCCAGCTCCACCTGCTGGTGAGATCTTTTCCTTATTACCTTCCTTAGTCCTAGAGTAAACATGTCCCTGTTGGGTTGTGGAGCAGTGAATTTAAGGTCTCAGGCAGACAGGCTTCAGCTAGCTGTCCCAAAAAGACCCGCATGGTGGGAAACCTGGGTTTACCTGCAGAAACCCACTGAACTCTCAAAGCAAGGAATCAAGAATCACGTCTGTATCTTGTACTATGAATAACCACTACAAATACAATATGCAATATACTAAACTGTCTTACTAATCGGTTTTGAAGCTGTCTCATTGCTATTTGTTTCTCAATAATTTTTTTTAAAAAATAATGTTCCCCAGCCCTGGGAAAGGAGGAAGAAGTGGCCACATTGAAGTAGTCTAAGTCTTTCCCTATGGCAAAGACCTCCAATCCAAAGGAACAGTTTGCACAGACCCAGTGCCTAGAGGAAAGAGTGTTTCTCCCAATCCAGTCCTTGCAGTTTTGGTGTCACCTATGGAATAAGCTGAGAGCCTGCAGTCAGCTGGGAATCTCCCATTGGCCCCAAGAGGCCTGGGCAGGACTCAGGAAGGGTGCGTGAGCAGCCACACTGTTCTGTGGGGCCAGCCCAGTCTGAGTGCTTCCTCTGCCCACAGCACTTCTGAAGGGGGAGCAGATAAGGTCTCTATGAGGAGAGGCCCTGAGTCCAAGCCCAACCTACAGGTGGCCCTCAGCCCAGGTGACAGCATATGGCCTTCCGCTCCCATGCCAGAACCTTCTTTCACTCAGTGGCTGTGGGCAGGTGTGATGGTCAGTGCTATTACTACTTTGACTGTGCCATGGATGCAGATTAAATTTTTTTTTCCGAGTGCTTGGGCAGGGGAGTTCCAGGTGAGATTAACATTACAGTGGATGGAGTGGAAAGAGTGGATTGTTCTGTCCGGCATGGGTGATTTCTCACTGTGGGATGCCTTCTAGCATATGAGAATCACTAGATGTGGTTCCTAAGCCTGGATCTTCCTGGCCTTGAGGGCCACAAGCTAAGTACATTTCTGTTATTCTGAGTCATGTCATCAGCAGTATTGTTGTAGTAGCACAAAAGGGACTAAAATGGGCTTCAGTACAGCAAACAAGGCAGAGGAAAAGGAATTCATCTCTCTTTGCCTCCTGCCTTGCTGCTTGAGCTGATATATAAGTGTCCTCTTCAATTTAAACTAGAATTACACTATTAGTTTTCCCAAGTCTCTAGGTTGCAGAGAACAGACTGAATGATTTCTTAGTCTCTATAATGTTATGAACCAAATCTTCATAAGAAATCTATCATCTGTCTAGCTATCTGTCCACTTTTATCCATCCATGCTTTTCTTATTAGTTCTATTTCTCTACAGAAGCCTGGCTAAAACTTTGTGGTCACCACTCTGAGGTCTAAGGCCTAGACACATGCAAACTTCAGTGTATGTGCATATGTATGTTTTTGAGGTCATAGCATCCATGGATTATGTGTTACAAGAACCCTAAGAGTATGTTAACTAAAAAACCCACGATGCAACCAACTGGGAGACTTTTCTTTACAGTGCACCATGAGAGGAATGTCCTCAAGGAGAGCTGTTGAAAATAAAATAAATTCATCCACTATGTCCCAGAACAGCACTTCCCATGAGATAGAATGCTGCCAGAAACCATAACAGAAATGAGTGGCATATCTGGCTACATATAAAATCAGAGCAGTCTTCCTGGCACAAGTTATGTTTTACCTCTCACTACCTTCCATATTAAAACCACCACAAACAAGTTGAAATATACATAATGAACTAGAAAAGATAAACTGATGGATGACTCAAGGAAATGTGGTGCTGTACCTTCACTCAGACATAGAGAAGGATGTCTAAGTCATTTGTAGGAAAATAGATGTGCTTTGAGACCATAATGCTAAGGTAAATAAATCAGACAGAAAAGGTTAAATATTATATGGTTTCTGTTAGGGTTTATATCTATATGTCCCTCTAAAGAGGAAAGGGACCCAAGGATGGGGAAAGAAACATGGGAAAAGAGGGGAAGGAGAAATAAAAGGTTCAAGATGTGACTCTGCACATCAGTTCTCCATGATGCATGCATTTTAGGTGTCTATTAGGTGTCACAAATATACTCTAAAAAAAACTTAAATAAACTGGAAAAAATTTGCAATACAAGTGGCAGAGAAAAACATATAGCAATAGCATAAAGAGTTCTGAAACTTCTAAAGAAAAATAAAATTTCTCAATCAAAAGCAGTAAAAATTACACATACTCTAGACAATAACACATGCAAATGACTAGTCAATATGTGACATCCTTATGAATAACTGAAATTGAGAAACATATATCTCTTTTCATTTAAAGCATTAACAATCACAAGACAAGGTAACAGTGATGAGTGTCTACTGATTTTCAGGTCTCGCTGCACAATGGAAGGACAGAAACAATTTATAAAATGATGCCAACGGCTCCTAACTGTGAGAACTGCACTGCTGAAGAAAACACTGTGAAGCACATCAATGTGAATTCCTAAAAGTCAGTGTATGGCTTAGGTCTAAAATGTTCCCGTTGAACTAAGAAAAAGTAGCTATGTATCTATCATATATTGTGTATACATATATAGGTATATTCTTTTTCACTGCAAAATGGTCTTTTATTTATATCCTCCTTTTTTGTTTTGTTTTGTCAGAGAAGGGTGTTCCATCACTGTTAGAGAAGCTGTGTTTGGAGAAGTCTTTGTGTGTGTGTGTGTGTGTGTGTGTGTGTGTGTGTAACCAGGGATTGAACTCAGGCCCTTGTGCTTGCCAGGCAAGCACTTATTCTACTGAGCTATCTCCCTGGCCCTGGAGAAGTCTTTAAAGGACCCTTTCATACTTGATGCCAGTCCAAATACTGTAGGTACCTGAATTCAGCAAAATAACTCAATCTAGTCCAATAGTCCATAATGGTAGTGAGCTACCAACACAACTGGCAATTGTCCAAAGTTGTTAGCTTGAGCCTTTTACAGCTCAGCGTATTAATATAGCTTTACTTTTTATACCTGTTTTGAAACTGTTTCATTACTATTTTACCTATTTTCTCATTAAAATGAATAAAAAATTTAAAAACATAATAAATTTATATCTTAAAAATATAAAAATTTGGTTATGAAGATGAAGGTTAAATATATTTTTCAAAATAAAAGAATAAAAATAAAGTGCCCCCAGATGCCTCCTGTGTGTGAAGGTTGTGGCCCATGGGGCTCTGTGCTCAGCAGCGGATGCCTCCCAGATGAGTTTGGGGCTGAATGTGCTGTGGGGGAAGGGGGGCCTGGCTGGAAGAGGTCCCTGGGTGTGACCCAGAAAGGTGTGCTCTTGTCCCTGCCTGCTCCCTCCCCATTTCCATTAAGGGCTGCTGGGGGTAAAGCAGCTCTCCTCCACCATGCATTCTTAGGTTGTTACTAAAGAGAAATTACAATGTGTGTGAATAAAATATTTGTATTTGGTTGTACACAATGTCTTTATTCATAACAACCCCAAATTGAAAATATTCCAGATATCCATCAACTGGGAAATGAATAAGAAAATTGTGGTATGCCCGATACAATACCATATTGCAGTTAGTTGAATTACTGATATAGGCAATAATAGAGATGAATTCAAAAGCATCAGACACAAAAAATGGCATGGTATGTGATTCCATTTACATAAGGGTCTGGAAAGTTCAAAATCAGGGCATGGAAAGACCAGTGGCTCCCAGTGATTGGATAGGGGTGTGACCACAAACAAAGGAGCATTCCATTGGTGATGAGAATATTCTACATTTTGAATGTGGTGGTGGTTACACTGAATATATTCTTAAAACTGATTCATTTTCTTGTATATAAACATATATTGGAACACAGGCCTGGCATGTGAGTGAGACCGCCCGGGGCCCGCGGGATCCTCATTCAACCCAGAGTACAGACTCTGAGTGGAACCCTTCAGCAGAACTCCCTGCAAAAAGGCTAGAGGCAAGCCCCACCCAGCTGATTAAGGAGCAGAACATCTTGCCAGAGTGACACAAAGGGTTCAACTCCAACCGCTGCAGCAGGAAGAAGTGGAGCCCAACAGCCAGACCTCAGCCAGATCCAAGTAATACCCACCTGGAGGAATATGAACTTCGTAGATCTGGACCTGATGCTAAGGTAATAACTCTATCTAAGCTCTACCCCAAAGTCAGAAGACAGTGGTATACAAAATGACAAAGAGAAGGAACAAAATGTAGTCTCAGGCCCTGAGTCCACCCAGAACAAATGCAAAACACACGAGAATAGAGGAAACCGGAAATCACACACCTGAAATCTCTGAAATAATAGCATTGGAAGTAAAGAAACAACTTCAGAAAGATGTAGAAGAAATCAGATCAGAAATAATTTCTGAAGTAAAAAAAAGTAATAACTATAATCAAAGAAGTACTAAGTGCTTCTAAAGAATACACTGATAAAAAAATAGAGCAGAATATAAAAATGATGGAACCCCTGAATAAACAATTTAGGAGAGAAATAGAATGTATGAAACATATTCAAAGTGATATACAGGAAATTAAAACCTCAATCACAAGCTGGCAAAACCGTTTGAGTGAAAGTGAAAATAGACTTTCTGACCTGAAAGACACCATTGTGGCTAGTGAAAAAGTAAGAAAAGATCTCTTAAAAACAACTAGGATACAGGAAGAAATAATTCAATACCTGCAGGATGATGCAAAGATGAACAATGTGAGACTAACAGGCATCAATGAGAAGGAAGGAGTCAATACAAATGATATAAAAAGAATATGGGCAGAAGTAATAGCAGAAAACTTCCCAAATATGGGGCAACAATCTGACATTCATGTAACGGAAGCATATAGAATTCCAAATAACATCAACCCAGTTAAAACCACACCCAGATATATAATAATCAAGATCCCAGAAATTCAGCACAGGAACAGTATACTAAAAGCCACTAAAGAAAAAAAAACAGATCACATTTAAAGGAAAACCCATCAGAATAATGGCAGATTTCTCTTCACAAACCATAAAGTCAAGAAGAGCATGGAGCAAAGTACTTAAGGTCTTGCAAGAAAAAAAATTCCAACCCAGACTGATATACCCTGCAAAACTCTCTTTCAAGTATAATGGAGAAATGAAATACTTCCATGACAAAAAACAGCTAAAGATTTCATGATGACAAAACCAAGCCTACACAGACTACTAAATGATGTTCTAGAGAGGGAGCCAAATAATCACAACTCCATGAATGAGAATGGAAAGAACCCACCAAATAGGGCAAACAATTAAACACAGGAGAATAAAGGTATACAAAAGTAGTCTTTCAGTTATTCTTTTGTGTATAGCAGCAAAATATTTCCATCAGCACACTCTAAAAATGGACTTCTCTTCCACCCTATGGGTCATGATTCCGTCTGGGTCTACAGGGTGGATTTCAAGGAAATAGCAGTAGCTCAGTCCCACAAGTGACACCTGGCCACCAGTAAATGTCATGAACATTATTCATGTCCACAACACACTAGAACTTTGTGCGATAACCATACCCAAACTGTTAGACGTGCTGGTCATTTATTTGTCATTCCAGTATTTATCTTGTGTTTTATTCTTAGTACTTCTTTACTATCATGAAAACTTTTTCATGGTTCAATTGTTTGGGAACATTTAATTTTTAATTAGTATTTAATTTTCTGAATACTGCTTAATCTTAGTTTTTGTTTTAAGATTTATACTACATCTTTTACTTACAATTTATTTAAAAGATGTCATATGGTATCTTCTTCTAGTATTAGAAACTTTAAAAAGTATACTTCCATTTTCTGTTGACTTTATATTACTTCTTCCCTGTCTTTTATACACACATGCACACACATACATATGAAAAAAATACGTGTATAACCCGACATAAGATTGGTATTGTTTCATAGAAATTTTCAATGACCTTTTAAATAAGGGTTCATCTAATATATTTCATATAGTCCTTCATAACTATCATTTTGAGTGCTCTTTATTGTTCATCCAGGAGCATACTTCAACTTCTCTTGCCTTTTGAATTATGCTTTGTTATTTCCTATATGCTACATCTGGAGGTATTAAAATATTTCAAGTATGTATAACTAGAAAATATTTTACTTTTAGTTTTCAAAGGTATGTTTGCTAAGTATAAAATTCAAAGAAGACAGATCTTTTTTTTTTCTTTCAGTCCATTAATTAGTCTAGTTTCTTACACATTTGGTCTTTTTTTTTCTTTCTGATGTGGAATAAGATGCTGTTTAATTTTGTTCTTCCATAACTAATACTTTTTAGGTATATGCTTTTTTTTCAGTTTATTTTTTTTATTTTTTTATTTTTCAACAAATAATACACTGCATATAATCTTCTTAGTGGTTAATTGCTGTACAAGATACGGACTTGTGATCCTATTTACAAAC
>NW_004524727.1:6461559-6476920 GCF_000260255.1 Octodon degus | reverse complement strand
CTTGCCAGGGAAGCGCTTATTTCACTGAGCCATCTCCCCGGTCCCCAAGGGGTTTTATTTTGTTGGAGAGTACTTCCTGTTATTCTGATGAAAAACTGAGTTTGTCGATCTTTGCTTGAGAGAAATCAGTTCTAGGGAAATCTCATGCATGACTGGTAACAAAGTAAATCAGTGTCCCTTTCTAGCAGTTTAGTAATCTGCATTCTAATTAGATATGTATTTATGCTTTCATGTGAAGAATTCTGTGAATATTAAGGATAAAATAAAAAGTTTATTAAATGTTGATGTAGGAATATGCAACATAACAACAGTTTATAATAGCCAAACTTTAAGAACTAATATTGTTTATGAAAAAAGGAAGTACATTTATAAAGACATTCACAATACTTTGAATTTTTAAATATTGCAATATATAGACATATTATTGATTGAAAAACTGTTCATGAGAAGTGCAGTGGAAATGTAGGTTATGCAAAACAAGCTTAATATCTCAATCATGTGAGGTTTCCTATAAGAATACATATTTACCATGAATGAGAAAAATAGTCAACACTTTAACAAGAGCTTACTTCTTAGTGGAAGAATCTCAATGGTTTCTTTACATTTCAACACATATAAATTTCATACAATATACAAATATATTTATCATCAGAAAAATACAAACTTTTTAACCTTTAAAGAAGGTATAGAAGTAAAAAATAAATCATTTATTCACTACTCAAATCATCTTTGAGAGCTCCTTAAAGTGCTAGGAACTTTGCTAGATAGTGGGCATAGATATGGGAATGGGATTTTCTCTCAGTTACTCTTTTCTTATTACTGGGACAAATATCTGACACCCAAAATGAAGGAAGGAAAGGTTTCTTGGGTTTTTTTTTTCTGGCCAGCTCGCATACCCTGAGGGTGGGGCTGGTGCTACATGTAGGGCCTAGGATTGAACCTCAGTCCCCTGTACCTGCCTAAGTTTGCCTAAGCAGGCACTTTAGGCTGCTGAGCTATCTCCCCAGCCCCAGGAAGGAAAGGTTTATTTAGTTCACAGTCAGCAGAGGTTTCAGTCCGTACTCAGCTGGCTGCAAGGCACAGAGCAACTGTTTATGATGGCAGCAAAGAGCAGAGACCAGAGGGAGGAGTAGAGGCAGCAATAGCTTCAGAGAGCAAGTCTGTGTCCTTTGTGTTGCATGTAGCCTATCCAACCCAAGCTGGGTATAGTACTCACACCCATAATTCCAGCACCATTCAAAACCATAATCCCGGCAGCACTCATACCCATAATCCCAGTACGACACCAGTTAATCACAAACTCTAGAAGACACAAGTCATAACATTCCACCCCTGGGCCCCCAAAGACTCGTGCACATCCCTTTATGTAAAAGGCATTCTAGTCCATCTTTTAAGAGTTGCCAAAGTCCCAACAGTTCTGGTATTGCTGAAAAGTCCAAGTCCCACTTCTCCTACAAGATCCAAGGCAAACTCCTAGCTGTGAGCCCCTGTACAAACGAAAAGTTAAACACTTCCAACATTCAATGGCACAAGATAAACATTACCATTAGAAAAGGTACACAAGTAGGATACCAAACATTGGGACCAAAGCAAGTCCAAAATCCAGCAGGACAAACATTAAATACTATAGTTCCATGTGGAACACCTGAAGCAATCTGTGATGAGTTATGAGCTCCAAAGGCTTTACATGACTCTGCCCTATGGCACTCTTGGTAGCTCCCATAGCTTCCTTCTTAGGCCAGCTTTGCTCCCTCACAGTTTTTGTAAGACAATCCACATTCCTGGTTTTTCCAAACTTCTGAAGTTTCTACTGAATAGACTTCTCACTCACAGCTTTACATACTGCCCTCCCAGAAGCACACTGCCTGGCCTCCCAGACCTTCTGAAATCTAGGTGGAAGCCTTCTTAACCTCAGAACTCCTGCATTCTGCATGTGCCTAAAACCAATGCCATGTGGATAATGCCAAAGTTTGCTGCCAGCTGGAGAAGTAGCCAGGCTTTCTTTTCTCTTGGCTGTAGAAGTCAAGTACCTAGACTGCTGAACATTCTGACCCTAATTCCAAGGAACAAATTCTCTATGCCAGTGCCATTCTGGAATCTGATGTGGTTGCTGACTCCATTCTGGAACATGGGGCTTTGCAGCTTTCTCCCCAAAGCAAAATCCCTCACCCTTGCAATTCTGAGGCTGCAAAGGGTGAGAACCTGCCACCTCCTGTGATGCCCTCAGGATATCTTTTCTACCCTCCTATTCCACCTGGGCAATGGAGATCTCAGTTCTATCTTTGCAGTCCACAGCCTTTCTGGCCAAACTCACATTTTAAATCATCCTTCTGGGCTCTTTGTTCTTGACTCTCAACATATATATGACCAAAAGCCCCCAACAATAGCCATGCCACTTCCTTGATGTTTGACTGCCTTGCGATTTCTTGTGCAAGATTAATTAGTCCACTGCACTTAATCTGCATCTCAAATAGTCTCTGGACACTAGCAAAATGCACATCAACTTTCTGCCAAGCCATAACACATATCATCTGGAGTCCAACAACCAATGCAGTCCTTCTTCCCAGCAGAAACTACCCCAGCCTGGTCTTTATAGGCAGGATTTCTATCAGCCATCTGGTCTTCTGAGCCCTGACCAGAATCTCCCATACAGAGCATCTGAAACTGTTACAGTGCTTCTCTTGTAGGCAACATCTCCAAACACTTCCTATCTCTTCCCATAAACCATTCCCAAAAGCTCATAATCGACATGGTCATATTTAGTTACAGCAATGACCCCACTCTTGGTACCAAATTCTGTTACTCTTCTCTCATTGTTGGGACAAATACCTGACACACAAAGTGAAGGAAGGAAAGGTTTATTTAGCGCACAGTCAGTGAAGGTTTCAGTCCCTATTCGGCTGGCTCCAAGGCAGAGCATCACGTGGCAGAGAGCAACCGCTGATGATGGCAGCCAAGAGCAGAGACCAAAAGGAGGAGGGAGGCAACAATAGCTTCAGAGAGCAAGTCTGTCTCTTTCATGTTGCAAGGAGGCTATCCACCCCAGGCTGGGTATAGTACTCATACCCATAATTCCAGCAGGGCTTCCACCCATAATCCCAGCAGCACTCACACCCATAATCCCAGTAGGTCATGAGTTAACCGCAAACTCTAACAGTCCACCCCAGGACTGCATGAAGCTTTGGACTAGACACAAACCATAACAGAGTTTGATTACTGAAATCCAGATCTCATCTTTTTCACTTCCTAGCTAGGTGCTGTGAGGAGTGAGTGTTCTTTTCACAAATACATCCTTGTGTAAAAATTATATGTAACTGTGAACACCTATAGATTATTATGACCCATAAGTAAAGTCACTGGCAGGGCCTCTTTCTATGCTCAGCTCAGCCTCTGAGAAGACAGACTGATCCTAGCTCTAATCCAAGGACAGGCAGAAACTGTCAGATGGCAAAAGGATGGGGCTTGGGGTGGAGGTTAGAGGTAGACATCCCAAACTGTTGGTCACATGAGAATGTGATGGAGACTCAGAGAGATCCCTGTGGCCAGCGAGAGGGTGGGAGGCTCAGCCAGTGTTATGCTTTCAATCTAAACTGTCCCCCAAAGTGTCCTGTGTGTGGAAGGTAATTTTTTATGGAGTTCTGGTTGGGGATTACTGGGATGTGACCTGGAAGGATACATTCTTGACCCCAGCTCCTTCTTTCTCTTCACTTCCTAGATGCCACAATGTGAGCCACTTACTTCTGTCACATTCTTCTGTCATGATGCTCCTGTCTTGGGTCCTCTTCCATGGACTGAACCTTCTGAAACCGTGAACCAAAATAATTTTTTTTTTCTCTTTTAAGTTGTGGATTTCAGGTACTCTGCCCCATCAGTGAGATAGTAGATAAGGAGGGGCACAGAGCCCTTGGCAAACCAAAATTAAACTGGCCAAATAAAAGCAATAAAAAGCAACCTGAGTTAGACATAGTCACACATGCCTGCTGCCATCCCAGCACTTGGAAGGCTGAGGTAGGAGGATTGCCATGAGATTGAGGCCATCCTGTGCTACATAAGCAAGTTCAGGTTGAACCCTGTTTTAAAACAAAACAAAAACCCACACACAAACAAACAGTAACCAAAAATAGCAAACCAGGCATGGTGGCCTAAATCTGTATTCCTAGCCCTTGGGAGGCTGAAGCAGGAGGATCACTAAGAGTTCACCAGCCTGACCCACATAGTGAGACCCTGTCTCAAAAAGAAAATAGCCACAAACCTATCATGTGCTATTATTATCCTATTATTTTATAAAATAGAGTCTCTAAAAGTCAGCCTAATACTACCTCAGAATGAATACTTACTTCTCTGGCAAGCACAAAGGCCTGAGTTCAATCCTCGGTTCCGCCAAAAAATAAAAAATTAAAAAAATGAATACTTATTCTTTTAGTAAGTTAAATAACTTTAGTTTAGCTTTATGAGCAACCTGCCACATCAAGTTTATTTTTTGTCACTTTCTCCTGAACCAGAAGACCTCACTGGTCTGGCTCTGGTCCCTGTGCCTGTGTGTGGGACCCCAACACCACCACTCTATTAATTCTGAAGGTGAGGAAGAGTTTGAAAAGGACTTAAGTTCAGGAGCCTTTGTGAAATTTGCAATTCAGTCAGCTCATTCTGGCCTGAATACTCAAAGTTGGAGTGCAGGCCAGCAGTCAGGAAGAGTTCTTTAATCGTCTAAACACAAAGCCTGAAGGCCCTGAGTATTTCTCTAATGAGACAGGTTTTTAATTTTCCCCCTTAAGGCTCAAATACACACTGCATTTTCTTTTTAAATCACCAATAAAAAAAAAAACTATGTTTGGTGACTGGATTCTATGTTTTGGGTAATTGCCAACATCACTATGATTAACTAAGGCTGGTACTAGGCTAGTGAGTCTATGTGTTGTGTCTTCAGGACTTTTCTTTGGATGTTTAAAAGATGTTTTCAGGATTTTTCCATACACGGTCCTTCAACTTATTTCTTTTATTATTGATTGAGCATTCAGAACATATCAACACATCTTACAGACAGGATTGTGGTCAATATGTATCATTATACATTGAACTTGACTACGGTATTGAAAAACTAACATTATCATTAGCATTTTATTTAGAAAATGGGAATGCATTTTAGGGTCATCTTTTCTAAACTAATTTTATACTCTTTTATATAAAACAAATTATAATGGATGAAGTATCTTGAGACAGGAAGGTATTTTTAATGCAAATGCAGTTTGGGGTACTGAAAATTGAAGTTGCCTTGAAAATTTAATTTAAAATAACTTTCACACATGTACATCTGTGGCTACCTTATAAATGAAGTGTACAAAGTACTTACTCAGTTACTGCCTCATAAATGAAGTATAAAAACTACTTGAGTTTTACCAGTTACAAGAGTTTCTGGAAAATCTTGAGAAGAAATGAATCCCTACCTGCTCTTACCACCAACAAAGGGAGAGTGCAGACGGGAGTTAAAGCAGGCACAGCTCTTTCATGTTTAGCATTATTCTTTTGGTAATAGTTCAATAACCCCAGCAATTGAAAATTTGGAATGCCTCTATGTGTCCCTTCAATTCTGTTCAATGGAGGAGTCTCCTTTGTCTTTTACTGAGTAGACTGAATTTCCTGCTATAGTCTACAAGAGAAATATCAGTGTGGAGCAGGGGACAGGGAGGATGAGCGCGACGGTTTTCACTTGGAGGAGCAAATGCAGTAGGGCCAGCATGGAATACAGACATCTGCAGTCAGGAGACAGAACTGGGCAGAATCCATGTTGAACAGGAACTGTGAAGCACAGATTTCCTGGAGGAAACAGCTCTCTCTCAACAACAGAATCAGGAGACCCCTTGGGGGGGAGAGCCTGGTCCCTGACACTGGGGACCAATGCGGCCATGTCTCAGATTGGCCATATATCATCAGTGTTTAGGACAAACCGGCCTGTAGCCAATGCTCAGCACACCTATTAAACTCGTGAACCCTGTATAGACATGCATCATGGACTACTCTGGAGCATACAGCCCCCTCACAGGTCAGCCTGCCTGGATAGCTCAGTCATTCTGCAAGTCAGGCAGCATTTGAGGTGACTTTGAAGAATGTGCTCAGTTCCAGTTCAATACTTGCTTGACATTTGAAAGGACTCTCTGAAAATGAATTTATTTAGCAAATTTATTTAGCAGTAGATAAAACACCCCAAATCTTTAACCAGGCTTAAATCTCTAGCATTAGTTTCCAGCCCTAGCAACGTAAAGATGACCTCATAATCAAAGAAAGGCACTCCCAGAGATCTCAGCTCTGGTCCCAGCCGGGTCCCTTCATTAGAGATGGCTTTCTTTGTCCTATCACAGTCCTGCCTGGGCTCCATCCATGTGGTGCAGTGAGAGTCAGTAGAGAGAAACAGCAGGTTCTCCATTGGAGCTGAAACAACCTCCTTGTGTTTTGAGTGCAATACAACGTGCCTGAGAGAGCTGGGTTACAGGGTTGGACACTTTGACAACAGGCAAACTTAAAACAAATAGCAGTATGTATGTACTTACTACAGGGAGAGGACAGAACCCAGGTCTTCACATTGAGCTACACACCCAGCCCTTTTTCATTTTATTTGGACCAAGGTTTTTCTAGGTCCTTACATTTCTCAGACTGAGCTAGAATTTGTGGTGCTCCTGCCTCAGCTTCCAGAGGGCTTGGATTGCAGATGTGTAACACTATACTCACTGTTATTTTTAGTCTTGTGTGGAAGTCTAACATGGTAGATGGCCCCAGATGCATGGAAAGCTGTGGTTCACAGTCACCCAGGGACCCAGGCTCCTTCTGTATTGTTGCTCCTCTATTTAATGGGGTGCTCAGTTCATCTGTTGGGTGAAAGTGACTCGCTACAGCAAAGAAGGAGGTGAAGGGCCTGGGGCAAATGCAGGCATTCCACACCTCCTCTGCTCACAGCTCTTTCTATAAAAGAATCAGAGAAATGGGGCACCTGTATCAATAGTCACCTGGAACCTGGGGCTTTATTCTAAAGAAAGAGCTGTTGGGAAACATTTAGTTGACCCTAAGTTTTCTTCCCTTCCCCTCTGAACTTCTGTATGAGTCCTGCCCTGCCAGTGACACTGCCTTACCGATGTGCTTACATAGGATCTAGAAAACCAAAACGCATTTGTGGGGAGAGGGGAGGACATAGTTTTGTGTAGCTGTGGCAGTGCTGAAGAGCCTTTCAGGGAGTGACTGCCAGCCTGCCACCCTAACTCCACTTATTTATCCCAAAGCTCCAGCACTACAATGAAACCTGAATACTGAAGTTTCCTTTCAGCAAAAGGAAACCATGTATCAGCATCTTTTGGCTCAAAAACCCAGTAACAGAGTTCTCGACGGCACAAGTGGGTGTCTATTGAAAGGTGAATGCTTGCACTCTGCCTGCTTTTGCACAGTTAGTGTGACCTTTGCTGTGGTGCGGATACTGCATCACCATGCTGGGGCAGCTTGGCTCATGTGCACAGACATGCTCCACGTGCCTGCTGCAGCACGAGCGCTGTAGGTTTGCACCCCTGACCTGGGGTACACTGAGGCCCTGGTGGGCATCTCACACTCGCTATTCCAATCTATTTCCCAAAACTACAATGAAAGGTAGAGATTATCATCCCAATATTTTGGGGTTGCAAAACTACTACTAAGCAATAGAGACTGGATTTACACTCAGTTAGATCTAACTTGGATTTCCATTTGCTACTATTCCTATTTATATCTCTGTATTCTAGATGGAAACATAAACCTAGGCATCTTCCTCCCCTTTGGTACATGCCAATAGAACATTTTTTTCCAGATAATTAATAATTCAAAATCACAAGAAAATCCATACATTGTCTAAGCTCTTGTCCTTGAATAACTTAAAATTGAATATAATACAGTGCTTCGTGATTAAACAATATTTGAGAAACTGGCAGTTCTAGTAAATACTAGATTTCCCATTCCAGTGACCACACGAGGAAAGCCAAGCTTTCTGAGTATGGATGTGTGTGTGTGTGTACATTTGTGTGTGTGTGTGTACATTTGTGTGTGTGTGTATGTGTTCAAAACATTTTGCTTGGTTCTAAAATTAAAATTGTGTGTTCTAAATCTCAAAATTGTGAATGAATCTGGAGTCATAGATGAGAATTCATATTTAGTGTTCATAACTGGAAAGTGCCCCCCTCTTTGAAGGACATAAGCATCCTTATCTATTAAACAGGTTCCCTGATTGCTCCTTCCATGGGGCCAGGATGCAATTTGCAAGCAAATTGGAATCAGAATTGGGTTTTTAAAGAAAACCTTCCCACAGTTGTAAACATCCTTAATTTTTACAACAACACATTGACTTCAAACTGGACTCCTAATTATTGCAATATTTCCTTTAAAGGCCAGCGTTGTAGATTCTGCAAGGCTCAGACATCTGCTTCAAATCCAGAAACTTCTTTCCTCTCTCAGGAAGGTTGTGCTCCTCCAATTAGCCTCCGCAGAGCAGCAGGAGCAAGCGGGCTGTGAGCGGGTTTCGTGTTTACTGGCGCATTCCACCTCACCCGACTTTTCCCACATGGGACCTTAATAACCACTTTGCCTGTTGGGACCAAATGGCCTTTGAAGTACAAAAGGGACATGTTCAGAGTCTTTCTAAAACACATTCTTGCAAATCTTTGAGATTTGACAGTTTATTCAACACAACATATTCTTTGACATTTCTATTTTAAATATTAGAACTAAATTTTCAGTATTGGTGGAAGGAAGTTTCATTGGTGTTGGTGCTGGGATGTCTCGGAGGCTGATTTCTACACTTTTGAAACACAGCATGCTGAGGCTGCATAGCTGGGGTTGGTGGTTGCAGGCAGCAGCCGTTATTATCCAAAGCCAAGTGGTGGGCGGTAATGATGAAGGCCACTGATGCTTAAACTTGTCTTTCATCCCCAATAATTTCAAAGCCCTCAATAATGACCTTACATGAAATGCTCCAGTGAATTATTCCAACTCAAATCCACCCCCTCCAAAACTCCTGTACCCTCCCCAACCAAAAAAAAAACATATATATATATATATATATATATATATATATATATATAATTAGCTGAGGCTTCAGAAATTTGTCGTCTTAGAACTCAACTCTATATACAGTGACTTTAGGTGATATTACTCACTGGGTTCAGCTCATGTGCACCTCGGGCTCACTTTCTCCTCTGTGAGGTAGGGGCATTGGGATTTTAAGGATTAATCAGGCTCTTTTCATTAGCTACCCTCCAGGTTGAGAGCCAATTGCTCACAGATGGGCAGAGAAAAACTTCAGTTTTGTACTGATGATGTGGGTTGGAGAACTTAAGTACAAATATAGTGACTTAGTCACTTTCTTATTCCTGGACACAACAGACACAATAGCAGATGCCCCATAATCTTAGCAACTCCACATTTTTGGGGTCTCCACTGTACGTTTGGCTTCACTCCCAACTGCTCTTTCTGGGGCACACTGTCTAGCCTCCCAAACCTTCTTCTGAAATCTAAATGGAAGCTATATGACCTCATAACTCTTGCATCCTATATAGCCATAAAGCCATACCACATGGACATTACCAGGGTCTCCCATCATGTTTACAGTAGCCTGGACCCATTCTATTATGGCTTCAAAAGCTTCTGGGTACCTGGATGGCCAAGAATAATGAAATAAATCCCAGGGAACCAATTTCCTTGTGAGCCCCAAATGAGCAGGCATCTCAGGAACTCTTTTCTCCAAAAAAGAATCTTTACAATTTTACAGGCTTGAGGCTGCAAAGGGCAGGGCCTTGCTCTTTCCTGAGATGCCTTCAAGCTGTCTCTCCTATGGTCCTGATGCAAAGTACTTGGCTTCTTTTTAATTCTAACCTTTTCTGCAGCCCTGGTTTCCTTTGCCTAAACATTATAGATGCTTCCTTCCTAATGAAAATTCATTTTTTGTTTGTTTGTTTGTTTTTTGCAGTACCGGGGATTGAGCTCAGAACCTTGTGTTTGCCAGGCAGGTGCTTATTCTACTCAGCTATCTCCCCGGGGAAAATTCAATATTTTTACATCTGCTTTTTGTTCCTAATTCTAATTGTAGAACTAATTGAAGGTAGACAAAAATACTCATGACAAGGCCTGAATGTTGGTTTGCTTTGCAGTTGCCTCTGCCCGGTTAACTTGTCCACTGCCTCTAATCCCAGTCTCCCATAGTCTCAGGATATGAGCAAAATGTAGATAAATTTTGTACTACAGTATAACACACATGGCCTCTGATTAACTGTCAACATATTTCTTGTTACCAACTAAAACCTTCTGAGACTGACTTTTAGAGTTTACATTCTTATCAACACTCTAGTCTTCTGAACTCTGACCAGAATCATTCATTAACCTCAGCTTACAGAATTCCAAGGCTTCTTTCTAAAAAGTCCTCTCACAAACCAGTTTCAAGGCTTCTGAATCAAAGGCTTAGGTAGTCGCGGCAACCACCTCACTTCTGTTTTACCCAAATCTGTTTTAGTCATCCCTGTTGCTGACACAAAATATCCAAACCTACAACTTGAAGGGCAGGCCAGATAGCTCAGCAGACTAAAGTGCCTGCTTAGGCAGAGTGCAGGGGCTGGGGTTTGATCCCCAGCATGCAGTGCCGACCCCGCCCCCGGGGCGCTCTGAGATGTGTTTGAGAATAGATATGGTGGCACACGCCTGTAATCCCAGCACTTGGAAGGCTGAAAACAAGAGAAACGAGCTGGGGAGGAGGCTGGGGATGAGACACACCCTTCCAGGCCACGCCCCTGTGATGTCCTCCAAGTAGGCCCCGCCTCCTACAGCACATTTATGCTTGATCTCATCCGTGAGGGATCTGCTGACCAGCACAGAGCCTGCGATCCATCACCTCCGAATACACATGAGACCTTTGGGGAACATTTTAGGTTGAAAGCATAGCAAATCCCAACGCAATCCTATCTCTTCTTGAATGGGCCGTTTGTTCCCATTCCATTACACACGCCAATAATAATAGTTCTTACCCTTCTCCAGGAAGAACCAAATCTCTAGCTACCCCTTTCCTCATCAGCTTCTGTCCTAATGTTCTGCTTTCTTTTCTTAACTACAGTAGCATTTTCTACCATTCCGTCACTTACTGGCTACATAATCTTTGGTAACTTGTGAGCCTCAGTCTCCTCTGCCCAATGGAGCTAGTACTACCTGTGATGATCAGCTGTGGGCAAAGCAGCATAATAAAGCCTACCAACAGTAGATGATGAATAGCTCTTTGCTTCATTCCTTCCCCCTCTTCCCTCCTTCTCTCCCCTCCTTTCCTTCCTGTCTTCCCTCCTTTCTGTCCTTCCCTGCTTCCTTCCTTTTCTTCCTGTCTTCCCTCCTTTCTTTCCTTCCTTCCCTCCTTTCCTTTATTTAATGTAAACACTACTTCCAAGCCTCCAGTGTTCCATGGAAAGAAAACATAAATTGAAAATGGGAATGCACTTGTGCACTAGGAGCTCCACACCTTTGGATGAAAGAAGGGAAGACGTGTCACTCGGCCAAGATGGTGCCAGCGTCATGACAGGATGCAGTGGGACGACCTTGGTAACTGCTGGCTCTCCTGGGAACACCAATGAGCAGGTTGCTTTGAGGGGTCCCCTAAGCTGAAGGAAGCAAAGGCCAGGGGAGAGGCCTTGTGGACCAGGGAAGCATCACCACCCAAGAACCTGGAGCCATGAAGACAGAGGAAAAATTGTCCAGGTCCATAAATCTATAATCAATTGAAAGAAAGGGTGAGAAAGAAAACTCAGGAAACACACAGATGATCCCATTTCCTAGCAGTAGCTCACCAGTTTGGCTATATTTCTTTCCATTACAAATCCAAATGGAAGTCTGGGTTGTGCCACTGACTCCATGACATGTCACACTTTCAGGGGGAAATGTCATTATGGGGATCGATATTACCTTGTGTGCCTCCATATCTTAAATCCAAAATATGAGTTGTATGTTAATACATTTCCAAAAATTTAACATAAGCAGCTCTTACTCAACTTCCCATTTGCACCAAAACACCCTCCCAAGGAAGGACAAATAGACAAAAGCACTTCTGTTCATGTACAACTGCTCTTTAATATTAAGTTGTTGCTGTTATTAGCTCCATTGTACATACAAGAGGCCTGAGGTTAAGCTGAGCATGGTGGTGCTCACCTATAATCTCAGCACTCTGGGAGGCTGAGGCAGGAGGATCACAATTTTGAGCTGGATCTTAAGTAACTTAGGGAGACCCTTCCTCAAAGTAAAAAATAAAAACAAAGGTTGGGGATATAATTCAGTGTAAAGGAGTTGCGTTCAATTCACAGCACAACAAAAAGAAAAAGGAAGAGGAGGAGAAGGAGGAGGAGGAGGGGGAGAAGCAGAAGGAGTCAGAGGAGGAGAGAAGGGGAAGGGGTGGGAGAAAGGAGAAGAGGAAGGGAGGGAAGAGGAAGGAAAAGAAAGGGAAAGGAAAGAAAGGGAAGGGAAGAGAATGGGGGAGGGAAGGGAAGAGAGAGAAGGGAAAAAAGGAAAGGAAGGGAAAGGGGAGGAGGGAAGGGGAGGGGTGGGGCAGGGCAGGGTAGGGTGGGGTGGGGTGGGGCTGGGCAGGGAAGGGAAAGGAAGGGGTGGAAGAGAGCTGATGTCCAGAGATGAGGAGTCTCTTACCTACTATGGCACCACCTGTGGGGCAGAGCAAGGTTCTGGACTCTGGACTCTTTCTTTTCTTCTTTCTCTCATCCCAGTTGTTCCTCCCTTGGAACAGATTCTTTCCCTTTCCCAGTATCTATTGTGCCCCTCAGACTTTATTTACTCTTTTAGTTTCCCACATTAGCAAGACAATATGATGTTTGCACATGCGGATCTGATTTATGTCACTCATAAGTGTGGTCTCTAATTGCATCCATTTACCTATAAGAGCCTTGAATTTATCCTTTTTATAGTTGAGTAATACTTTACTGTGTAAAAATACCACATCTTTTTTATCCATTCTTCATCTGATAGGTATTTAGGTTGTTTGCAAAGTAGATTTCCACTCTTGTATAAACTTATTCTAAAGTTTATCAGCCTAGAACATTAATACACACATAGGACCAAAATATATGGGAAATATTTAAATTTTTTAAAAATGAATCACAGTGAAAGAAACATCACTAATCATTCCCTTCAAAATCCTCCTCCTTGTTTAGAACACATTTACCATACCTCCTCGCCACCTTCTGCAGCAGTTCTGGAAATGCTCTTTCCCGATTGTTTTCACACAGTGTGATCAAAAATAAGGTGAATGCTGCTGCCACACATCCTTCTGCAGAAAGGCAGCTGGTGAAAACGTGACGCTGAATCTTCATCCACCTGTCACCTGGTCTGACGCCATGTGACTGCTGGCTCTTCCCTAGAGTCACAGTGACCATGAAAGGATATATTTTGAATCTGTTCAGGCATCAGTGCACCCAGGACAGTGCAGCTAAAGACCCTCAGGAAGGAGGACTCCAGAGCTGCTGCAGAAAGTAGCACAGAGGCTAGGATGAGTGTGCTGGAAGTAAAGGGGGATTTGGAGGGGATTTGTGGCACTGTGTCTGACTGAAATAAACTTTCTATAAAATCAAGTATTCATCCTATTTTCTAGCACTCCTTGTACTTATTATTTCTTCTGATGTTTGTAGGTCCTGAGCTCAGGAGCAGCTGAGCCACAAGGCTGCCATGTGAGTTTTCTGGCGGGTGCTGTGGCCGCAGCTGGAGACCCACTCACAAGGGAGCTCCGGCTTGGTGCCATTCGGTACCGGCTGTAGCAAGCGGTCTCCCCGTGGGCTGCACATCTTCATGGCACGGCAGCTCTGGCTTCCACAGGAGCAAAAGACCTGGGAAGGAAGTCGGAATGTGTTAGGTGACTGAGACTTGACGATGTACCTGCTGTCACTCCTGCCAGTGACTTGTCCTGGACAGCTGCCTACCATGGTGCCCTAGACCCCACAGGCTCCCATATTCACATCCTTCTGCCATACAAAGCATGCTTAGTCTCTCACAGGCCCAAGCCACCCCCAGTACACCTTCCCCTCCACACCAGGTACTCACCACCTAAATCTGGCCCACATGCATGCAAGTGTGCCTACTTCTGTAGTACAGTTTCTTCTGTTGGAAGACATTGATCATCCCCTTGCATCCACCCCATGCACAGCACTGAGTCAGCACAGGACTCTCGAGAGACGCCTGAGCCAGGAAAGGAGAAATGGAGGCAGTTCTGAAAAGCAGCTGGGCTCCTGCTGAGCATTCACCGAGCAGAATTCAGTGCTACCCGCCCCCAAGGACAACAGTCCATGGCTCCTGCTTCCACAAGCTGGTTGCACTCTCTTTCTAATGAAACAGCACATTTTTCTATTGAGTACTTTTCAAGATCTGCTTCCTGCCTTTAGAAGTTCTTGTACAAACACCCCTTTATATTTACTCCATCACCTCTCTGTCTGTGCCTGGTGGCCTCCGAGGTCTCCTGAAAATCAATTCTTCACCATGTGGACCTCTCCTGCCTGAGCTCAGCTACCTTTCCTGAGAGCAAGGAGTATAAAAGAGCAGAGTGAATATGAGCAGTGTGTACAGCCTGGTGTTGACAACAACTGTGACTGAGACCCAAACGTCACACACTGTGATCCTTACAACACACTCTTGGTTATAGAACACGGCCCCCTGCATGGCTGCAGATTAGACAAGGACACAGATTCAGGAGGTAGAGATTGTAAGGGGTCATTTTGGGAGCTTACAATAGTGGACATCTACAAGACAACAAAGAATCCTGGTGTTCCTTGTGGGCTGCATGCGTCCACCCACACTCAAGCTGAAGCCCACTCGGCGCTCAGCGGGAGCACAGATGCATTTCAGGACTGCCTCCACTTCTGCTTTCCTGGCTCAGGTGTCTCTCAGGGGTCCTGTGCTGACACAGTGCTGTGTATGGGGCAGTTGCAAGGGTATGACTAGTGTCTTCAGCCCTTCTGACAGAAGATTCTAACCTACAATGAGACTGTATTTGGAGATAAGGGTGTAATAGGGTTCTAAAGATTAAATAAGGGCAGAAGAAATTAAGGTCATTATATGCCTTCATCTGGAGGGGATACAGTACCATTCAGTGCTCACTAGACAAGCAGATTTTTTTTTTTGACATCAGTTATTTTTATTTAAAGAAAAAAATAAAAACAATGGTACAAAATCTCAAAACAAAATTTTAGGAGAGTAACAATGGTTAGTACATTGTGTATTGTTACTGCCAAAGTAGTTTCTCATATTACAAGACATAGGCAAGAAATAATAAATAAACAACATAGGTACAAATCTCTGTGTTTTTTTTTAAAGTCAACAGAAAATGGAAATA
>NW_004524727.1:6455564-6459964 GCF_000260255.1 Octodon degus | reverse complement strand
TCTGGCTGCTGTGCTCCACTTCTTTCTGCTGCAGGCATTAGAATTGAACCCTTTGTGTCACTCTGGCAAGATGTTCTGCTCCTGAATCAGCTGGATGGGTCTTGCCTCTAGCCTCTTTGCAGGGAGTTCTGCTGAAGGTTTCCCTGCTGGGCCTGCAGCCTGGGTCGAATGAGGATCCGCGGGCCCGGGTTGTCTCACTCACTGGCCAGGCCTGCGCTCTGGGCCTGGGTCGTCTCATTCACTGGCTGGGCCTGCGCTCTGGGTCTGTTCAGGATCCCACGGCCCTTGGTCGTCTCACTCACTGGCCGGGCCTGCGCTCTGGGTCTGTTCAGGATCCCACGGCCCTTGGTCGTCTCACTCACTGGCCGGGCCTGCGCTCTAGGTCTGTTCAGGATCCCGCAGCCTGGGTCGTCTCCAGACAAGCAGATTTAATGTGAGATACATAACTACATAAGGATTTATAGGTTGGCTCATGATGACCACCCCTGGTACTGAGGTGCAAAAGTCTATGCACGGGAGACTGGAAGGGTCCAGCCAAAGGTCAAATGCCTGGAGGCCACTTAGAGTCCTCCATTCAAGTCTGAATTAGGAGACTAAGAATCTGCACTGGAAGCTGGAGACAGTATAAGGTGCAGGTGAAGCCCTGAGCTCCTTCGAAGAAGCAGGACTGAGCAGCCCTTCTTTGTTCCTTTTTTATTCCATCAGACTACAAGTCTCTTAGGTGGCATCACCCACCCTAGTGTGGGTCTTCTGTCTCCAGTCCATTTGGTCTCACCCAGAATGATCTAATTGAATCAGCTGAGTGTTTCATACTCAAGCTGAAAAAAACAGTTAACTATCTTAAATGGTGATCCTATAAAAACAGAAGAGACACACAAGCTTGCTCTCTGCAGTGTTCCTGCACTGTGACAAGGCAGCATCTACACACCATCAAGAGGCCTCACCAGGGAGCAAATGGACTGCTGTGTGGATCATGGGTTTTCAAGCTGATGGAACTGTAAAGAAAAAGAAATTTCCTCAGCTTAATGCATTCAGCCCAATATTTTGCTATAATATCCCAAGTCAATACATAAAATACCTATTTAGGGTTTTATCTGTATAATTTCTGAATGTCCCAAGTGTTCAGACATAATTCCAATATAACATTGAAGCTATTCTATTTTATAAACCACTTGTTTAACCCAAACTAATGTATACTGTTTAGAGTGCACACACGCGCACGCGCGCGCGCATACACACACACACACACACGTGTACAACACCAGGAACAATGTAAACAAGGAAAATCTTGGTTTCATTGATTCTAATTTTCACTCAAAAGAGACGATTCGAGAGTTTTCAATCAGAAAGCAAATCTACCCAGCTGAGTCATGCTGGAGAGATTTCCTCTGGTGCAATTTCCATGTGTTTATGTAGCTTTGGTGCTTTCTTTTGCCATTGATATTCAATTCAACTGCATTATAACCTGATAATATTCATGGGATAATTTCAATTCCTTTGGATTTATAGAAGCATATTCTATGAGCTAGTATTTGGTGTATTTTGGAGACTGCACCATGTGCAGCTGAAAAGAATGTGTTTTCTGATGTTGTGGGATGAAACACTCTGTAGATATCGACTTAGTCCTTTTGTTGAAGAGTTTGGCTCAGTTCTGATATTTCTTTGTTGGTTTTCTTACCTAGCTGATCTATTTGTGACAGTGGGTGTTGAGGATCCTCAAGCCAGTAACATTAGTGCTTATTTGATTTTTCATACTCTTAATATTTGTTTTATTGTTTTATTGTTTGTTGTGCTGGTATTTGGTGCATAATCTATCTATGATTTTTACTTCTTCCTTTTGAATTGTTTCCTTTACAAAGACGTAATGACATTTTATATTTCTCTCTTCATCAGTCTTGGCTTGAATCCACTTTGCTTACAAATAGAAGAGCTGCTCTTGCTTTTGAATGGGTTCCTGCCACATGACATTGTTTGATACCCTCTTACTTTTGGCCTATGAATTTCTTTTTGAGATAAATGTGTTTCTTATATCCAGCAGATGTTGGATCTTTTTCTTGATTCATTCCTTTTGTTTGTTTCTTCTCATTCATGAATTGAGACCATATACATTGATAGTTATAACTGATATGTATTGACTTATCCTTGTATTATTTTTCTGTTATTGGTTCCTTTTTCTCCCTCTGTTTAAAGGCTTGCCTTGCCCTGGTGGGTTTATTTTGTTGGGCTTATGGGGTCCTCATTATCTCTTTCTAGAATGTCTTTCAGTGTATTTTGGAGTGCTGTTTTAGTGGTCATGAATATCTTTGGGTGTTCTTTGTCATGGAAGTATCTTGTTTCTCAATTTTGAAAGATAGTTTTGAGGGGAGATCAATCTGCGTTGGAGGTTATTTTCTTCGGGGGCCTTGGAATACTTCACTCTAAGCTCTCTTTGGGTAGAGAGCTTCTGTTGAGAAGTCTGCTGTGATTATAAGTTTTCCTTTATAGGTGATTTGTCTCTTTTCTCAAGCAGCTTTTAGTATTCTGTTCTTGTATTGGATTTCTAGAATCTTGAGTATTACGCATAGACTGTTTTGATGATGGCTCATCGACCTGCCTCTCTTATCTGTATATCTAATTCTCTTTCCAGCCTTGGGAAGTCTTCTGACATTACTTCCCTAAGCAGTTTTTTTATTTGTTTGTTCCTTTTTGTCATTTGTACTATATCCTGCTGTGTTAATTGATACATTGTGTCAACTTGGCTGAATGAGCTCAGGCAGTTCTGGTGGTGGGGGCCCAGCCCTGCCCTACTTCTGTAGAGAAGTCCGTCTTTGGAGGAGCTTGATCTTTGCAGCTACATCACTTTGGAGGAGCTACGATTTTCACATCAGCATAGAAAGAAGAGAGAGGTTTGATGGACACTGCAGCTGCTGCTCCTCCTCTGTTCTTCATTGTTTTCTGCCGCACAGACTACTGTGTTTGCCCGGGAGCCAGCGAAATATGGACTGAACCCTCCAGTAACTGTAAGCTAAATAAACCTTTTCTTCCTTCATTTTGAGCATTGGATATTTGTCCCAGCAACAAGTAAACAGTAACTAAGATACCTGCTTTTTCAGTGTCTCTGATAAATCTTATGTTATTCTTCTTTAGATCGCTAGCAGATGTTGGATTGATTTTTCATGGACCCTTGCTATTTTAAAGAAATCTTTCTTTTCATGGTCACTATCCACAAGCCTGTCTTCTAGATATGATATTCTGTGCCCCCCCCCCCGTTTGTTCATTTTGCTGCATATACTTTCAGTTGAATTTTTAATCTTCTGCATATCTGTTTGAATCTGTTTCATGAATTCTATTTCTCCCCATGTCAGGCATTCATGATTTTCCATCATTTTTCTAAGCCTCTCTATATTTTATCTGTATCTACATTAGAGTCACAGTGTTCTTTGTTATGGTCACCATCTCTGTACTTATCTGAGAAATTATTTCTAACTTGACTTTTTATAGAGCCTTGTTTATCTGATTTGTTACTCTATTGTTATCATTTTAGAAAATCTGGGTGGGTGGCTTTCAAAGGGCTTCACCTCACAGCCCCTAGGTTTGCTCCAGGTGAGCTGGAAATCTGGGGTTGCATTTTGCTCCATATCTTCTCATTTTCTGTTTTTTAGACTAGTTTCTGTGTTAATGCTTGTAAATTGCTTATGGTAAGTAGCTTTAATACACATATTGAGAATTCCTTAGGAAGTGACTATTTCTCAGAGGTCTCTTCCAGGTGTAGAAGACTTTTGGGATTTGAGTCTATTGCAAGATCCTACCTCTTCAATTTAGTGGGGCTGAGAAGTTGTTGCCTACTTGGTCCACCCTGTTGTTCTTTGACACTGAACTACTGCATTGGCATACAAGGAAGGACAACTGATTAGAACAACTGTGTCACCTTAGCTAAAGTCATACAATCAATGACAGTAGCATCAAGCACAGCCTAGAAAATGATCATCTATGATAACTACTAATTTGCCACCTTTAACTATATGAACAATATTTGTAATTGAATAAGCAAATCTAAAACAAATCAGAAAAGTATACACAGTAAATATCCCTCTTGATATAGTGATGATTTTACCCTCAGGAAAGAAAATTTAAAAGGGGTAAGAGAAAACATAGAGAGATAGAAGAGAAGAATAGAAGAAGAGAAATATTAGAAGCAAGGCTGAAGAGCAAAGAAAGATTCCATACGTTTTGGGAACCTGGTGAAGAAAATAGGAAGGAAAGAAGAAAGAAATAGAAACAAGAACACCTGCCCCACCCCTCCCGCCGAGTAGGAATTTTTGCGGACTTCCGGGAACCCCCAGACCCAGTCCTAGCCCAGGTCCGGTGAGTGTGTGGAGAGCTTCCTGCTACCCTGCGCCGGCGGGACCAGTCCCAGCCCA
>NW_004524727.1:6410676-6452129 GCF_000260255.1 Octodon degus | reverse complement strand
ACTAAGAAGAATATATGCAGTGTATTATTTGTTGAAACTGTACTTCTGATTTGATTTGAAACTGTCTCATTGCTATCTGTTTATCAATGAAACTGCAGAAAAACAAAAACAAAAAAAAAAAAAAAGAAACAAGAACAGAACAAAACAACAAATTCAGATACATTTATGTAACCAGTACTGCTACTGCTTCTACTACTACCACCTAAACAATTAAAAACACTGGCACCCACATATAATCCAAATGTTTAAGTAGTTACTCTACTTAAATTCTGTGATTGCTACTGCTAAGAATGGTGATATGTAATCATCTCTCTTTGGCCTTCCTTATGCAGGGCCCAGGCACATACTGATCCGTGCTATAGTTGCAATGACATTTTGACTGCTTTCTTGTCATCTAGTAGATCATAGGTTTTTCTAAACTTTCAGGATGCTTATTAGCTAAAACTTTGGTCATATATCTCCCCAAATACTTATCTACTTATTTTTCTAAAAGCTTTCATAGCAGTCTCATCAATTTGGTCCACATGTTCTTATGAGGAGAGACATTGGTCAGGCAGCCGATGTACCCCCTTTTGTGTTGGATGATCCTGATTTAACCCTTGCTCTAGGGCTAGAAAATGTGCTTACCTCTTTGACTGTGTTCCCAACAATATACAAATACTGCTGTGCTGGTAGAGTTTGACACAGGCCTGAGGAGACCAGGAACATCAGCTCTATCACAGTTCTGAGCCTGGAAATACAGTTCCACTGCAGTTCCTGATGTCATGGCCCTCAACAGTGCCAGTATATTCCAGCCCACATGTGCTTCCCATGATGCCATCACAGTCACCTACAGAAAAGTGACTGCCATATCTTAGCAAATGCCCACTCAAGAGTTTTGGAAGGACAGCAAAATCAAGCAGGAGAGGAGAAGAAGCAGAAGCTAAAGAGGCCCAGTTGCTTGAACTATGACGTGGCTGCTACTGTCTGGGGGACACATGCATGTAGAGAAGCAGTCGGGAAACCACACAGTGGATGTTCCTGAAGTGCTGGCATAGAAGGGCCCCTTGGCTCTCATGCTTGGCTGATCCCTGATAACACTGTTTTATCACTGTGGGCTCCGTTTCCCCTTTGGTTAAACTTCCTCTAACCACACTGGTCAAAACCATTGTCCTGTAAGGAAAGAGTTATGTGGTGGGAAACCACTTTGTTAGGAGGTTTGATTGTGGCTATTTATCCCTGGGCCCAGAGCAAAGTTAGAATCCCTCTGAGAAAGCAAGCATTCTCTTGAGTCATAAATCATGTTTTTGCCTTTCAACAGCAGATGACTAAGGGAAGATGCCTGTTCCTGTCACTGCAGGGTCCAGAGCTTTAAGGCCACAGATACTGTTTGTCCTTGGGGCACCTAGAAGCAAGGGATCAGGCATGCTCAACCTTGTGACCTATTGAAACACGCCTAGTTTTGATCGCTCACAGGCTGGACTCGGGGCTAGAGGCTCTTAACCTGTCAATTTTGTTAGGTAACTCAGAGTGTCATGGGGGTTGGGGACCTTCATTTCTGTCTGCCTTTCCTTGCTCTGGCCACTAGGAAAAGGATTACTGTAAAGCCCTTGTCCATTTGTGTGATTTTGCCTGGGATTTGGGACTGGAGTTTACTCTGTATGAACCCAGGCACTGCTCAGCTCCTACAGGGGACCCAGAGCACAGCCTGGCCTAGCTTTAGCTTGGAGTCTGCATGAGCATTTCTGGCATAAAGCAGCCTCTGTTCCTAGTGTACAAGTGTTTAGGGGTGGAATTTTCTGTTTTCAGAGAACAAAACACATCCTAAAAGATGGAGCAGAGCATACCCTCATGGTTGGAGGTTATGAAGCACAAACTAGGATTAGTATCTTCCCATACCACTCAGAGTAGGCATTTTGGCAGTGTTTCACCCCTGTGAGCCTAGGTCTCTTCTCAGTGAAAGGGATGTGGTGTTGAGACCCTGATGCTTCAAGATTTAAGTACTGTGTGAGGATTAGCATGAGCTGTGACCCGACCTGACACACCTTGGGCAGAGGGAGTGCTAGCCTCCTGTGGGCTGCCTTGGATGCTGAGATGCTGAACTGTGTCCACGGGACCACCACCAAGCTTGGAGGACCTCCAAGTCAGGTCCCATGACAAAGGGAAAGGGGATTTTCCAGCCTCTATGAGAGTGCAGGAAACTCAGATGACTACTTCACTCAGCAGATGCATGAGCAGAATCAACACTGCACCCTTTCACCTGCTGAGCCACATGCCTGGCCTCTGGGACTCATAGCCCCCAAACTCCCCTCTGTGTGCCATGCCACCATTGTGTTGATTTCACTCCCTGCCCTCCCACTTTTCCAGACTCTGAGCTTCTTGAGCACAAGGCCAAGTCTGTGTGTGTTCATCCTCAGCATGGAGCCTGGAGTGTGCCAGCTCATCTTTTGAACATTTCAGACACCTTTATTCCTGGAGCTCTGTACTGTAAACCATTCCTTAATAACTCATTCCTTTGACCTTCAGGTCAGCTTCCTTGCAAAAATGAGCTGCCTCTTTCCTTCCCATCACTGAAAAGGTGTTTTTTAAGTTTCATTTTTGAGCTCTGTAGTACTCCTTCCAGAAAGGAGTGAAGAAGGCCCCTGACTGCAGTGTGCTATACCGTGAGGACCCAGTGCCCTCTTTCCTACACCTTGGGTCTCTTTTCTTATCCTTTTCACTCCTGAGTTGCTTTTCCACCTCACAGGCACATGTTCAATTACTGTGATGCCTTCAGGGAGGACTTGAGTGTCCTTCTGCCCTTCCCTCCTCACTCTTTCTCATCCTTCACATCCTGGCCATATTAGAGGAACCTGGACCTGCAGTGAATCTGCTGTGATTTACTTTCCACAGATTACATTGTAGCTAAGGAATCAACAAGTCCAAATAGAAGGACAAAGAGGACAGCCAAGGAAATGTTAAACAGAAGAGATTTCAGCAAAAAAAAATCTGAAAACCAAAGTAGAATAAAAAAAATACAAAAGAGAAAGTATTATTTGACAAGCTTGTGAAACATCACACAGTCCCAAAGACCACCAGGTGGCAAAGGGGCTCAGTGGGGGCCAGGAGGATCAGAGCTGGGGTGACTGGCTTGATAGAGTGTATGGATGGGGTGAAATATGTTGTATAGAGTCAAGTCCCTCAGAAGTGTGAGACTGGGAAAAAAAAATTGATCAAGGTATGACATATGTGTGTACAGATGTGCCAATTTGAAGCTTACCTTTCTAGGACCAACTGATTCATGCCAATAAAAAGGAATGAAAAGAGATAGGAAAAGAATGGAGGGGAGGGAGTAAGGGAGAAAAGGAAGGAGGAAAGGAGGGAGGGAGAGAGGGAGGGAAAAGGGAAGAACAAAATCAAAGTGGGAAATGCTTGACTCTGCAGGTCTCTGAAACAACCAGACAGGAGACCACAGATTATTGTTTTTAGAAAACTACAATGCTTATCTTTGAACTCAAAGATGCCTGGAGAAGAGAAGATGAAATGCAGAGCTGACAGCAAGACAGTTGGGGTGCGGGGGCACTGCCCATGGAGGTGAAGAGCTCAGAGCAAGGTCTCCAGATGCACTCCCAACAAGGAGGCCAAGCACCTCCTCTCCTCTGCCACTGCTATGCCAGCTCTGCTGATCAGGAAGTGAGGTATGAGGTATGTGTTCAGAGCTTCCCAGGCTCTGCAAGAACCCTGGAAAGGTTGTAGGGGATTCTGGAGTTCGGCATTCATCATTCTCAGATGAAAACCACAATTTATGGTAGAGCACATTGTGTAGCCAAATGTAATTGTGGGGGGGGGGATGAAATAAAAACATCATCAGACATGAGGAATGATAAAAGTATTTGCTTTCTGGGACATGTCAATAGGATTTTCTCCTGGTCAAAAAGAGCAAATGTAGGCTCCTACAAGGGTGCAAAGAACTGTGTGAGTGCTATGCCTGGAGATGGAGTCCAAGCTGAGTAGCCAGAGCAACCTTAGCAAGAAATCTGAGAGAGGTGAAGAAGTGCAGGCACATTACACAGTATTCTTACTATTTCCAAAGTAGCAGCAGCACACTTTTCACACATGGATAGGGCCTGCCAAAGATCGAAGCTAGGTCAGTGATGGCGAGGCTTTCAGAGACCAAGTGCCCACTGTACAATCCCAGAACCAATGATTTATCACAAAAATGCCAGTGCCACAATTATACCTGAATGCTGGGCTGCTGGGATGAGGCTGGAGTGACCTGGCTCTTGTGCCAACAGAGGGCTCTGCGTGCCCACTCACAGGTGTGCCGCAGGTGCACTGCCATTGGGCCAGCCAAGCAGAGAGGCTGGTGAGTGTGAGGAACAATGCCAGAATTTAAAAAGTTTTGCAAGTCTACTCTTTAGTATACTAATTGATCTTATAACAAACAATCTTATTGGTCAGAACAATGCAAAAATTATGCATTTTATTGATATATTAATGCTATCTTGTTGGAAGGATGGAGCAGGGTTTGGCAAATGGTCCTGTAGAGGACAACACAGTAGATATTTGGGGTATTGTGGCCCCCATTTCAGCTTTGTAGAATGCTTTTGCTCATCTCGGCGACCTTGCAAAAACAGGCTGGTGGGCACATCTGACCCATGCATAGTAAAGAGCAGATTTGGAGTCAGGGTGAGCAGTGGAGGTGACGGTGAGCGTAAGATGCTACGTCCTCATTCACGAGTTGAGAAACTCTATACATGGTCAGCTTGAGGAAGCTGTGTCTGAGACTTGAAGCCAAGGACTGGAAAAAGCAAGGGGTCACTATTCACCTTGTCATAGAAAACATTAGCACTATTTAATTTATGATAGATATATCAATTTCAAGAAAATGTAATAAGACAACAGAAAGAATTTGTTGTAGCCTGTTGTGTGCCTTCTGTCTTTGGAATGCTGCTCCATCTTTCCAATGAGAACCAAGGATGTGGTTTTCCGATGCTAATCTGAGAATTGTGGTTGGTCTAATCCAGTCTGGTACCTCTGATCCGTCCTGGAGTCTAGAAGCCTGGCCTTACCCCTGTCTAAGGATGGCATGGCACTGACAAAAGTGATTAGGCCAGGGTTGTGCACTTAAGTGGCTCCATAGAGGTCTCATAGAGGGAGGAACAGCTGGACGAGGAAGAGAGCAGCCCCATCTATTGCTGGCAGCCATCTTAATCCAAGAAGGGTTAAGCTGCACCCTGGGATGGAGGCTGCTTTGCAGAGCAGCAATGGGTCTTTAGTAACATATTTAAGCACCTAAATAAGCCAAATGTCATCCTCCCAATTGATTTGCATCTCACCCAGTTTTAACACTCCTTGGAATCTCCCTCCAGTATTTGTGTTCCTTGTGCCAAACTGGCTTCCTTGTGGCTGATTTTAAGTAAATAAATGACTCTACAGAAACAAAAAGGAAGACAGTCACAAGATCTCAAAAGACCAAAGGGGTATACTTCAGGCTAAGGACACCACAGGAGTTTGGTTCTCTGCTCAGCACCCTAACATTATTCCCACCAAGCTCAGTTCCACTTGGGAATACTTGAACTCTCTTCCTCAGACCCTAAATTTGTTTTGCCTTGTGACAGACACTAGATAGCCCTGAGGAAAAAGGAGAAAAGATGTCAATTGCTCTATTTGTGGTCTATAAACTTCAATTTTCACCCAAAGTTGTTCAGGACCCGAGGAAGATTTGAAAGAACAAAATTTTAGTTTACTTAGGAGCTACCCTTAGAGACAGCATTTTGGGTTCAGTCCTCCTGCTATTTGCTTCCTAGGAGCCTCTGACTCATTTCATGTCCTATTTTAGCTGAGTAAGTTTAGTGGTCTGAGGCAAGTTGGTCCTGACCCAGGAGATCTGCCCTAGTTGGCACCTTCTATTCTAGGGCTTAGAGTAGGGCATGCTCTCTTCCTAGAAGAGACATTCACCATCCATGAAGTCATGAGACCTTCTGCAGGCCTTCTGCATGGAGAAAATCTGCTCATGGTCCTGAGGGAAGGACCCTGTGTAGGTAGACAGAAGGCAAAAGAACACATTTTAAATTTACTTTGGAAATATTCTTGCTTCCTCATGATTCATTTTCCAAAGGTTTTGTTTCAAGAAAACTTTGTGGCTGACTTGTATGTTTCCAAGCTAAGCACTGAAGATGACAATGACTTTTTGTATGTCAATATTGGCTGCTTTGTGTCTTGAAATTCATGTGTTGAAGCCCTAACACACAAAGAAATTTCACTTAAAAATAAGGCCTTTATGGGTTAAATGAGGTGATAATGGCAGGCACGTTAGGCCAGTAGGATAGCAGTCTTTATGAGAAGATGGACCTGGGGTAAAGGGAGAGAGACAAGGTCACTGATGGCTCAGGACTTAAAGTTTCCCAGGTACTGTGCCACAAACACTCCCCATTCTGTACCTGGGTCTTGGCTCACTTCCCTTGGCCAAAACCACAGAACAGGCCCACCCAACTTTGACCTGGGCAGAAAGCCACGGAAACTCTCCTTTGTTAATATCGAAAATCCCCCCATAGACCAGGTAGCCCTGCCAAGATTAGCTTTCCTTTGGCCGTTCCAGCCCACAAACACCCTCCCCACAAAACACCTTAAAAATCCTGTGTTTTGCTTTGTTTGCTGCTGTCTTGGTCTACTAGACAGCCAGCCCACTTGCTCCTACCTCCAATAAATCTTCTCACATCACAATGCCTGGTCTGGTCAATTGCATGGGTTTGTACCTAATAGTCACCTAAGGACAAGTGCTAGGGTATCTGTCTACAAGAAAAGGAGCAAGGTTTTGCCAGAAACCAACTAACTCTGACAGTGTCTTGGTCTGGGACTGCCAGCCCCCCTCACTATGAGAAAATAGGTATTGGAGGTGTAAGCCAGTCTGAGATGCTGTACAGCTTCTTATGATTTGGACCTCGTGTGTCCCCAAAAGGCTCATGTCTTCAGAGCTGGGGCTTTGGGAAGGTGCTAAGATCATGGGGCTCTGTACTCATCAGTAAGTTCATCCATTGATAAACCCGTAGCTGAATGTGATGTTAAGAGATGGGAGCCTATTGGTAGGAGGTGTTTCACTTGGGCTGTGGCCTGGAAGAGTGGCTCTCCATGCTTGGCTCCCCGCTCTTCTGTGTGCCTCTTGGTCATCACGATGTGAGCAACCAGCCTCTACCCAGGTCCCCCTACCATCCTGGGAGTCTGCTGGCTATGAACTGAACCCACTAAAAATTGTGAGTCTTTAAGTTGTAGGTTGTATCCTAACACAAGAAAATGACTAAAACACAGTTCAATAATACCCCGGCATTTCTTAGACCCAAAGAGGATTCCTGTATGTTATTTCAATCTGTTTCTTATAACAGCCTTGGGAAAAGACATTATCAGTGTGGCCCTGTCTTTTGAATGGTGTAGCTGAGATTGCAAGTGCCCTGATGGTACATGGAGCCCTTTTAGAGATGATGGTGGTGGCTGGAGGTCTTGAGTGTCTTTTTTGTCACTGTTCCACCTGGAAATGGCTCCACACTGGGCTTTGCCTGCACTTGCTGTTCATTTAAGTTAAGACCCTGTGGCTGTGCAAGGCCTCAAGGAAAGTAAAAATGTCTCACCTGCATGGCCAAATGCACAAATGCATGCCCCTCTCCAGCGGAGAGCACAGGGCATCTCCTCTGTACAACAAGACAAGCTGCACTTCTTGTAAAATAGACACCACAGCTGCTTCCCCAGTGAAGGAAGCCCAGGGGAACAACACTGGGTGGAGAAATCAGCAATTACTCAAGTGGACAAGACTGAGGAGGGAACTAGCCAAGGACAACACTGGCAGATCCATGTGTTCTGAAGGGACAGACATGCAGTTGGTTTCTCTCTACATGAGGGCCAAACCAGATTTTCTGAAAGTGGACAAGTAACAATGATTCTTGTAATAACCAAAAGTCTGCACACCATTAGGCTTTTCTTACTGCTGCTGAAGGAATCAATAGTCTCTAAGGGGCCAAGCAGAAGTTCCATGCCCCAAGAAGCGAGACTTTCCAGGAGTCGTGTTGCCTGCCATCGGTAGCTGTGTTGCTTTGTCTGTCTGGGTTTGCTTTTCATGTGCTGCTGTTTGTAACTGCCTTCCCATACCTGGTCTCACTTGAACCTCCACCTCATAAAAAAAAGGAAGTTTCAAAAAAAAGAATGTGTTCCTCAGTGTCATGGGATCACTGGTACTAGAACCAGTGCTTCAACCCAGGGCTACTCCTCCCTGCTTTAAAGTGTCGAGCCCCATCCTCCCAGTGTGCAAAAGGGACTCCAGAGGGTGTTAGTCCCCTTCCTGCATTCCAGAACATGGCCAAATGCTCTTTCTCTCTGATGTCACCCACAGAAAAGTATTACGTAGTCATAAAGAATGGTAAACTTGGGTCACTTGTAGGAAAATGGGCATATCTTGAGGCCATAATGCTAAGTGAAATAAATCAGACACAGAAGCTTAACTATTGCATGGTTTCTCTTATATGAGAAACTCAAAGTATAAATAATTTAAAGGGTAAACTAAAAGATAGATAAGAGGAAACATGGAGGTAGATTTTTTATAGATGGGAAGGGTATCTAGGGAATGGAAGGAGATGGGGAAGAGATAGGCAGGGGATGGGAAGTAAAACAGATTAAGGTTATAGGTACATTCCCCCACTGTAAATGCATGCATTAAATACTAGAAACACACACTAGTAAACAGGACTGACCTGTGACCAGGATGTCCCCCTGCTTATGACCAGGACTTGCACTTGCTAAACCCACTGTGAGATAGCTTGCACACATCTTCCTGCACTGGGGAACCAAGCAGGGACCCAGGCAGGCATGAAAAGGCAGCCCCTGACATTCCAGGCCAGAGAGAAAAATGTGGGGCTCTGAGCTGGCCCCATATTCCCAGGGGAGCAAAGCCCAAGGCTCAATGAGTCTCACTGCTGACATCTAGGGTCCCCGGCCCTGAATTCCTCCCTGAACTTGAAGCTTCAGTTCTTTCTGTGCTGGGTTCACTTTGTCACCAACTGCCTCTGTGCCGGACACAGAGCCAGACAGAGGAGGCCCTGCTTCTTGAGATGAAGAATAATGAGAAAGACCAAAATTCAATGTTTTAGCCATGAGATTTAGGGTAACAGGCAAGAGTGAGCTCCATGCCTGGGGTGTGTTGGGGCTCCCATGGGAGGTGCATGTCACCCAAGGTGGAAACCACAGGACCCCCTCACCCCCAGCCCCACCAGGCCCTGTGCTCCTCTTGAAAGAGTCTGAACCTAGAGTCTGAAAACAGAGGCAAGCTATGGATATGGAAAGTGAGCTAGTGGCACATAGCCTGGATGTGCTATGTCCCAGAGTGGGAACAAGTAGAGGGAGCAACCCCAAAATGATGAGCTCAGGAAGAACACATCAGGTGGGGTGCAAGCAGTGGCACCCAGGCACCCTAGTTTCTTATGAAGTTGTGGCAAACTACCCAAAGCAATTTAATATACTTGATTACCTGACACAGACACTCCAATGTGCAGTGGGGCTGCAACTTAGTAATTCATCCTTAAGTAGAAGATGCATTTGAAACACTGGACCTGACAGCATCCTTTAGCAGCAATGCACGGGAGAGCAAGTCTCCTCACCACCCGAGGCTAAGCTGAGCTGGGGTCCCACCATCACTCAGCATCTGGAACAGAAATAGAGGATCTTACCACCCTCACTAACTTGAAAAAGATAAAATTTCAAAATTTGAAGAATGGTTTCTACCAACTGCCTATTGCTTTCTCATGGCTGGAAAGTTGAAAATGCCTAAGTCTAAGCATTATCAGCAGTTACCATCAGTAGTTATGGGGATAGGAAATGTGGGAGGAGTCTGATAGACAGAGATCTTGCATCTGTCCTTTCCTCTTCCCGTGTCTAGAGGTGGCTGCATCCTTGAGCTCAGGCTTGCATCACCTTGGTTTCTGTTTCTCTGTCACCATGTCTTCTCTGATTCTGAACCTCTGCCTCCCTCTACTATGGTTCCTGGGATGACACTGTGCCCACGGGAATAGCCCAGGATATCCTCACCATCAAGTAACCCCTTACTTCCATCATCACAATTCCTGGGGAGATGGCTCAGGGGATGGGGAGATAGCTCAGCAGAATAAGAGCAAGAGCCTGAGTTCAATCCCTGGTTCTTAAAAAAAAAAAAAAAAATTCCTGCCACATGAAGAGAATATGCACACTGGTGTTGGCAACCAGGGCACAGATGTCTTCAGGGGGAACATTGTTTAGCCACTATGAGGGGCTAGAGGTTAGTTACAGCCTGGAACCCAGACCAGGACATGCTAGAAGTAGAGTTTAGGAGTTCTGGGTTGTGCTAAAATAACTGAAGTCACATTGGTAAACAATATAATCTAGCAACAGTGTACACAGGAGGGTAAGTGAGAAGGAACTTAAGCATGACTTTCCTCCAAGCTCAGAAAGCTCTGCAGAGGAAGAAATATAAGCAAGAGGGATCTGGTAGCTGAGTTTGCTTCTCTCAGGGGTCTTGGGTTCTGTGATCTACCCAACTTCTCAGCTTCTCAACTTCCTGTTGGGAAATTTAGAAAAATAAAGATGAAAGAGAGAAGATGTGTGATTACCTCTCAGCCCTGGAAATACCAGGATTTGAGGTAGTCCTTGGTTTTAGAAAAATGAGTTCATTTAAAAAAGAATACTGCTTCTTGCAGGGGAGAAGTCACACAGGCAGCATTCTTGCTCAGGAGTTGGCTGGGGCAGGAGGCATAAATGCTTACAAGGGTTGTGGTCTGCTCCTGGCTGCTGGATTCACCAGAAAGCAGCACAGCAGTTCTTGAAGCAGAGGAATAACTCAGATCCCCTTCGAGTTGGGTCTGCAAGTTGTTTGTTGTCCATCTAGCAAGAGACCAGTACAGAAACTAAAAGAATATTTTTTAGTAATTGATATGACAGTGAAATCAAAGTACACAATTACTTCTCTACAAACTTACTTTTATGGTATTTTATAAAAATATCTGCTCATAGTAAAACACTTAAAATTACAGTGAATTATTCCTCACAGATACATTGATGTGTGCAGGGAGAAAGGACTTCCTGTCCTTCCGGAGGTGACTACTGCGCAGGAACATGGTAAGAGTAAATGCTGAGCAAAAGGAGATTAGTGAGATTCTGTGAGGTTCACAAGCTAAACCCCAAGAATTCACTCGGCTCCAGCTTCTTCTCAAGACACTGAACCCTTTATCACATGCCTCTTTCAACAAGCTGTAGAAAGCAAATGTGCCTTCGCTATTATTTTCAGTTATTGAACAAATGATAATTTTCCATTTATTGTCAAATAAGATGGTATTTCCCATGTACTATGTTTTCTATAAAAGTGTATGTATTTTCTGTAATACATTGAACTTGAACCCCACCCGCCACAGGTCTTCAGCTGCATCATCACTGCCTTGCCTGCCAAGCCTGCTCTTCATGCATCTCATCACCATGGTGACCTCTACCTTTCTACAGGTGGCCCCTCCCCTTCCCTCAGTCAGGCTCTTAGGGACTCCCTGCATTTGTCCTGCACAGCAAGGTCAACAAAGCTAGTTGTTTAATTTCCATGTTTCCACAAAACCACAAGTTTCCCAGGGGCAGGGTTCCAATCTATCTGCTTCATTCTTATGTCTTCACAGTCCAAGACATTGCCTGGAATGTAGTAGATACTTAATATACATCCACTGCAAAGGAATGAATGGATAAAGAAACAAATGTGAGGAGCATGGATAGTGTAATGTCCCCCTCCTCAGTCAGAAGTCATGTTTAGCAGTAGCTTCTTCACTTTTCTGTCCCTTCCATACATGGGCTGAAAAGCAAACAGTTGCTGGGCTAACTCTCAGAGCCTGGCCCTGCGCTAACAGAGAAAGCCTCCAGTTCTCCAGCCCATCACCTACTAGCAGCAGCTGCAATGATTTGCCATCATAAAATAAATATGCAAACCTTGATAATGCACCAATCTCATTTCCTCTGTAAAACATATATGCAGATAGATCTTTAAGCTGGGAGCAGTTTGTTGCATTTCACTGATATTAGAGAAACAGGGAGCAGAAGTTGTCAGTGATAGGAGGAAGAGGGCCCCTCATGTAAATCTGGAGCACTGTACTTGTGGCTACAGACATAGCAGCAGCACTGATGATAGCGAGACGTAGGTGACACTGCTCCTCCTGGAAGTCTATCCCGAGGGTGATACAGCCCTTCATTTAAGATAGCTGTTAAAGTGTGAATAAAGGTCTCTTGCCTTTACCACTTCTCATTTCTATAGAAAAGAACCGCAAAAAAATAATAAATAAATAAATAATTTTTAAAAAAAGAAAAGAAAAGAACCGCAAAATGTCTTACAGCTCTAAACTAATTAACTATGCACACAGATTGGAGGGCAGGTGCTTGTGCATAATAGGTTATTCCTGAGTCTGTATTCATTTGCAGCAGGCTATGGTTCTGAGGCTGGGATTGCTGAGTGGGATTGAATTCAGGGTGCTGGGTCTGATTAAAGAAGTTCATTTTCTCTTCATTCTTGGCAAAGGAGGAAATCACTAAATCAGCAATGGACATGGAAGGACCAGAACAGAGGTAAATAAGAAATAAGAAAGCTACAGCAAAGAGATTAAATATTACACCTGTCTGCCACATTGGCTTAAAACCCTGAGCACATGCCATAGGACTATGAAATGTGCTGCTGGGGGCTAATTCTGATACAAAGAATATAGGGTCATGGTATGGAGATTGGTTATGCTTGCAACTCAGAAAAAGAAGAGCAATGAATTTTGATTGAATACTGTACATAGAAAGTATATATGCTTTCACTTGCTGTTTGTTTGTTTGTTTGTTTGTTTTGCTTATTATGCACCTAGGTTTTGATGTTTACCAGCCCCTCTGGCTAATGGAGACATTAGCCAACGTGTGGTCTTTAGCTGTGACATATATAATTAGCAAACAAGATAAATACACTCTACCATTCTGGTATAAGTGGTGTAATTAGATATTTCTCTATATTCCTTCCTTAGAGAGAGATTCACAATCAGCAAAGGAATGATTAAAACAACAGGCTGATACATTTTCAGAAGCCAACAAAAGAAATGATTTTTATAAAAGCTACTAATTCAAAACCAAAGAAGTTGCTTGATATGAACCCTTACTATGCACTCAATAGAGAGGTGTTCAATCATATTGAATTGATTTGAAAATTCAAAAAAATCATTCATACTCAACTCAAAGTAGTGCTTTTCAAATGTCAGGAAGTGGGAAATCTTTTATTCACAATTTCCATGTAGTTTTTTGGGGAAAATAAAGTATTTGTCTTCTGTTATTTCTTCTTCCCTATGTAATTAAATGAAAGCATAAAATCATGTCGAGATAGTCTCTCGACTTTTTAAATTATACGAACAATACAAAACAGAAAGAAACCTTTTTTTCCATGTGAGGAGTTAGGAAAACTGCTCTGCATTTCCAGCGGGGCCCTGGGTTGCAGCCAGCCCCATCGTCAGTGCACTGTTGCTACTTAACACTCTCATGTCGGGTCTCTTCCCCTCTGCTTTCTATGCCGACCTGTTTTTTCCAGGCTGCTGTTCCAGATGTTCCCTGGATGCCTCTGGATTGCACATTCTGCCTCAGGTGACACTTGGACACTTGGTGACTCTACCACACAGTTGGGCTTGGGCAGCAAGGAACGCCCGAGCGCATCTGTGAGATGCCCATGGAACATAGAGGAGGCTCATAATATTGCTTGTTCAAAATGTAATAAAACGCGCAAGTGTACCAAGGGCTGGTGGGCCCTTGCACACGACAATTAAACATTAGCAGGCCCCAGGGCCTGGGAGCAGGGCCTAGCAACCCTTTGAAGCCCTGTTTGCCAATTAAACACGGTCTGACATTCGCATCAAGGTGGCAGGGATCCAAAGCAGAGATAGGAACGTCAAGCACTTCACCGGCATTCATTAGCTCCCAGACATTCCTGGCCTGGCCTGTTTCTTTACTATTGCCAAATCCGCACCCTGCTCGGGAACTCAGGGCTCTGAGAAAGTTTACCCAGATAAGCTTATTATGGAAATAGCACTTTGTCACCGTATACTACTCACTCCTTGTTCAATTATCTTTTATCTGTTTCAAGTGTTTGCCAGCCCTCCCCGGGCTCCCCAGGATGAAACCATTGGACTGGAAGTCCTGGGGCGGCAGGGAGGCGGGGGAGGCACCACTCTGTGCTTGCCTTTCTGATTCAGGAGTACAGGCTCTCTCCACAAGTTGAGAAGCAGCTAAATGGATGCTGCTAAAAGATCTTGCGTATGTTGATCACATAGAAAATTGCCTGCTCTTGACGCAGAGGCCCAGGACCACAAGGCCTCATGCCAGCAGGAACAGAGACAGGGTGCTATTGTGAAGGCAATAGTAAGTATTTTACACATGGTACCAGATGGAGAGGTGACAAGAGTCACACCCATTCCCCTCTGCACTTTTTGCGATGTTACCAGACTCTGGGTTCTGTAGATTTTTTTTCCTAAGGACTCTTTCCCATGTTCTTATTGTTCTGAATTAAAAAATGGACATAGCACAGAAAAAGGTAAAGTTTTACATTTGTTAAAGGTGGGAAGACAATATGTTCTCCAGAGTGAAAGGGGAAGACAGAGAAAGACAGGGAAGGGGAAAAGAGCTCACAGTGGCCATGAGGTCAATGGTGCATGTCTCTTGAACCCTCTGTTCTTGAGGCTGAAGTCAGATGTAGGTTGAGCTACCTGAAAACCTGCTTGATTTTACACCAGAAGAACTAAGACAGCACTTTCTGATTGCTCCCAAGGGTTGAGAAGTATTTTTCTGCACGCATATCCTGCACATGTATGATGGACAGGTGTCCAGCCAACTGACCACACCCTGATCTCCTGCATCAGTGAGGCACTGTCTGCAACTCTGCGACTGTGGGAGCATACATCTGAGTGTCTTCCTGAGGAGCCTTGGTAGGCCACTCACCTCCCTCGGCTAAGGGGTTGTCAGATTGTTACTGTCATAGCGCTCCATTTGGTATTTTAGTTAGTATTTAGTGGCTAGTGTGCAGCTGTACTAATGAGTCCTTTGCTGCTGCTCCCAGCACAAGGTCAGAGACTAGTTCCCCTCCCTCAAGTGCAACTCACTGCAATTGAAGGTGGGAAATGATCGAGGGTGACTTCTAAGCAAAGGCTGGTAAGGACTATAAATGTGACCTCTTCCTAGCTATTTTTCATGCCTATCACTTGCTCTGGAGGAAGCCAGCTACCATGCCCTGAAGAAAATCAAGATTCTCTACAGACAGTTCACATGCTGAGAGGATGAGAAGTGAGGACCTCTGCTGCAAAGTTTGTCAGAGCTTGACATGGATGCCACAGCAACCACACTGAGATGACATGTCCTGGTCATCTTCCTGGGACCTCTGCTTATCCACAACTCCCAGCCAATCTGTCCCCAAATTCCTGATCTGTAGAAACCATGAGACAACACATGTATATTGGTGAAGTCATGACTTGGGGCAACTTCTTGTGTAATAATCCATAGGTAATATGCCTGCCTCCACCAACTGCTAAGACAGAGTTCCTTTGAGGACCTGAATTCTACAAAAAGCATTCACACAATCTTTGTGACCTGGCTGGCTGGGCCACTCTGGCACACTAAGCCACCATTCAAGGCTGTTCCCACCTCAGTATCTCTGTGCCCTTGCCTGAAGCAGCTCCCATGGGCTTCAGTGAAATCAGAGCTATGTTCCTTGGTCTACTTTCAGTGCACTGAATGCCCAACATCCACCACACTGAGAGCTTTGAACACAAGTCATTTACATCTGCTCCCTACCACCAGTCTTGCATCTGAGATGGTTCAATCAAACCCCCAAAGGTTCTGTTGAAGACTCCTCTAAGCCAATGGGTCCCTACTGGCTTTATAGTTACTTACAATGACTCTTCACATAATATGCAGCCTACATTCTAAGATAGTATCCATTCCACCCATTCAGAAGAATAGCTAGTATTTAAAAGAATCAGGCCCCCATTATAAATGGCTGAATCCAGCAGACCAAGTGACTTACTTTCTTTTCAGAAACTATTAGTTTCTTTTCCTTAAACATGGCTATAGGAATTTACAAAAATTTCCCCCAATATGGTGAGAATTGAAGAGATAGTGTATGAGAAGCCTTTATCACCATGCATGGCAGAGTCAGATATCAATGAAGGGTAGGGTTGTGTAGACTGGAGGACAACTGGATTCTACACACAAGGCAAAGTCTATCCTCATCCTCCAAAGGGAGAGCCCAATGTCAAAGGATCACTACTAAGCCATAAACCACCCAGACCTTTGCTATGGTGACTAACTGTAAAAAATGACTAGGACCTACTGGAAAACACAGAAGGCTGACATGTGTCACAGTCTGATTCTTTACACCACCAATTAAAAATCTTACCCTATCTATAACTCAGAAACAATTTTCTCTTCCATTGCAAATATATCTATCCTAATTGTTTTGTCCTTGCCAGGACTAACATACACTAAATCTATTTTTTAAAAGAAGAACAGTTTATCTGGACTCATATTTCCAGTCCACAGTCAGCTGACCCAAGGCAGAAAGTGAACGATGGAAGGGTCTGAAGGGGGAGGGCTGCTCACCTCATTGCATCCAGGAAGCAGAGAGAAAGGAGAGGAGCTTTGGAGGAGATGCACCTGTCCAGGGCACACCCCTGTGGCCCACTTCTTCCAGCCCACTAACTGCATGTCAGGTCTGAGCCCCTGTAATCTAATCCCCTTCCAAACACATGAGGCTGTGAGGTCATTTTAGATCTAAACCTTAATGTCCTTATTTTCCCATGGTTGGAGAGTGGTGAGTATTCTTCATTCTTCTTATTTTTTTTGTATTCTTTTAAGTAAAAAAAAAAATGCCTTGAATAAAGAAAGCCAACAGATTTGGTTTAGATAAATGAAAGCTATCACTATTAACCATGAATGGTGTGTGTTCCTAATCTTTAAAGTTGCAAGAGTAAGGACTACTACAAAGACCCCCTTGTGTCTTGAACTTGAATCAGCAATGTAGTGTTCAGCGTTAATATTTGAATCAGTCTTGGGATTCACATCGTCAACTGCCTTCCTTCTTTCCCTAAAAGAAGACTGATACTTCCTGAATTTTAAATTGTAAGGAATGGTTCTACTGGACTGTGGTTGAAAATAGTTGGCTAGAATTTAGATTTGACAACCTCAAATTTTTGTCACTTCTCCTAGGACAAACAACCACAGGGTACAGGAGTGATGTTCAGGAGCAGCTGGAAAAGTGGGGTTCACATGCTTTAACTAGTTCTTCATCGGCTGTGCAACCCCAGAATGTGGACACCAGGACTGATTTGTTTCCAATTTCCCCTTAAATATCTGATGCTCTGAGACACACAAACTCAAAATGGGTTTGTGCACCAGAAGGTTGTTGCTGTGAATCTCATGCCCCCTCCACAAAGCCAGTGTGATGTTTACTGTTTAAATGTTCAGGTTAATAAATTCAGAAATGGTGGCTCTCATAGGACATTGAAACAGAATTAGAAATATTCTGAAATATGCATCAACTTTAGATGTTTCTCTCACATATTAGCCTGAATGTTTTATGAGAGTGAATTAGTCACTGCAGGCAGAGAAAAAAAAAAGAGAAAATGTGTTCATGTTCTTTCCTATTGAGTACCATTAAAGTACATTAACTACCCTCAAGTATGCTTGTATGCCAGCAGACTTCTGGATCAGTTGTTTGAGGAGCCACATTAGAAATCTAAATAAAGTAAAACTATAAAAAACATACTGGACAAAAATACTTTGGGAGCCAGAGGAGATAAAATATATATTCAATTTATAGGCTTGACAGATTTTATAACCAAATTGGGTAATACCTACAGCTGAGAAAGAATATTGCAAAACCACTGCCTTATGGTGTTTCATACCTTCTACTTGCAAAGAAAAGTGAGTGAGAACTTAACTTTCTTGTTTCTATCAGTTTATAAAAGAGTTCAATAGGTTTCAGTCTAGCACAAAATTCCAAACGTAGAGAAGTCATGAAATCTTCTATTTGCCATGACTTCAATCAATTATCATTGCTCAAAACAAGAAAGACATCCCTTTTGTGGTCTTTCCCACAAACACAATGCTAAACGAGATTCATTGTTCATATCTGTTCTTGTAGCTCTGTGATATTTCTTTGGTTGCACTTTGCCATCTGCTTTGAAACAATCTCTCCTCTTTCCTATTACAAATTTAGCTGAGTCATGAAACAGAGCCACATATTTATTTTTTACTGATTATAGCTCTAGAAGACTTGGCAACTGGAAGGTAAATTTCTCCACCTCCCTACCCCCCGCTCTTTTTAAAAAAATTTGAAAACAACAATTTAAAACAAACTATGATAAAATTATAACATTGTATTGTATATAATCTGCACATAGTTTGTTTATTTATTTTTATGATACCAGGCATTAAACTCAAGAGCCCGCACTTGCCAGGCAAGCACTTAGGCTGCTAAGCTATCTCCCCAGTCCTGCACATCAGTTTAGAAAGAACTGAGTTGATACATCTATAATATATAATGTTATTTTTGAGGCATATTCTTCCTTCCATGTGGATTTTATTAATTTTTGGTCTCATATATTTGTTATTTATGCTACTATTGGGTGTTTTGTGTTATTTTGGCAATACAAGTAAATTAGTTTGCTGTTGCTAGTGTGTGCTTATTCCTGAACCAGGATATTCATATGGCATTTTACAATTTAGCTTTTTGTTTAACTCTTAATAATTAAAAAAAATAGTTTTCATTGTCTTTGATTTTCTGAGCAGTAACAGCATCAGCAGGTGCTGAGGTCTTCAGCTAATTCTGCCCCACGAGCAATAATTGCTGGCCAGATCTGCCTGCCAGTCTCCAGATCCAAACTCTCATGGAACCTTGCCTTCACCAAGGCTGAAACCCCAACAAGTTTACCCGCCTTCCTTCCCACTTACATCCTTCTAATTTACTTTCCCAATCAAGCCATCTTCCAACATAAAACACTTAAGTCACCCTAATCTAGCAAAAGTTGGCCTTTTTCTACTTCTCCCAGACAAAGAAATACAGTGCTCCCTACTGGGGCCTGTCCATACCTCTTCTCACCACATGGCCCCAGCCTTTGACCCCTGCGGATGGAAGCCAGTGCCTTCACACTGAGCTACATCCCCAGCCCCCTCATTTTTTTATTTTCTAATTTGAGATAGTCTTCCTATGTTGCTAATTTTCCCAAGATGAACCTGAACCTGGAATTCCCCTGCCTCACCCTGCGGCCTCTTACTATGGCTGGTTTATATCAAGATGTCCTCCTGATTCCTCAGGCACCCATAGGTGGTGCTTTGGGAGGTGACTTCATCATGGGCATGTGATATCAGGTTAGTCCATGGATGAGTTTAGAGCTGGGCATGATGTTGGTGAAGCCAACAGTGGGTCACTGTGGGCATGACCCGGATACAATCTCCTGCCTTCAGCGCTTGCTGTTTCATGCCTGCCCTGCTAGTGACTGTTTCTCCTATGCCAACCCATCTGCCATGACAATAATAGGCTAGACCCCTATGAACTGTGAGCCAAAATAAATCTTTCCTCCTATAACTTGTGTGTGTCAGGTATTTTGTCCTAGAAATGAAAAAATAACTAAGACACCCTCTTGTTATATGTCCCTTCTTCACTGTCCCAAAGACCCCTCCTTACTTGGAAAACTCCTAACATCACCCATCTGATTCTAGACTGATTTTCTTCAACAAACATTTCTTCTACATCAAATGTCCAGTGCCACACACTCCACTTACCCCAGGATTCTCCTGCCTAGCATTAACCAATAACACATCTATATGTGTTCCATGTGACCTTGCAATGAACATGTCTGTCCCACTTACAGACTGCAGACACCAGAAGGCCACATGCCATTGCTGTTTTCCATTTGTCCTCAGTGTTTAATAACTTACAAACCAAATTGAATAAACATCTGTGAGAAAAGTTAAGTATTAATTGTGGTTTTTATTTTTGTTGTGATTTTAGGAAGAATGCTGCAGTGAGCTGCTAGCACAGATCCTCTTTTCCATCCTAAGTAAGTCTTCTCCAGGTCCCAAATCATTGTGTCACCACAAGGCCTCAGAGGATGACCCTTCTCAGATCACCTACAATGTTGCTCTTCAAATGCCTACACTACTCATGAGGCAATGTTTTGTTGTCCATTCCTTTCTGTCATTTGTCAGTTGTTTTATGGTATTGAAATTGCTTAGCTTGGACAAAAATTCCAAGTCACCTTTGGAAAGTGGGCTGTATCAGGAAAGAGTGTCACAAGAAAGGCAGTGTCAAGCTTCAAACTCTTCTGTGAGTAGATCCTCACTGCTGTGCTTGTTGACTCTCTTCGTGATGCTCTCAGCCTCTCTACAGGCAGCAAAGCATCTGCTGCTCCACCTCAGGCTGTGGCTGACGTGATTTCCTCTGGCTCCGCAAGGTTTTAGTTGCCTCCCGATGTGAGGCTGTAACAGTTTATGTTATGAAGCTCTTCAAAGCAGGAGTTTTTAAATAATTTCAAGAACAAGGACTGCTGCCCTAAGGAGGAAGAAGCCACATATTTTTAACTCTCAGAAGATAGATAGTCTAGGAATTGAGGAAAACGGAGAAGAAATCTCTAGAAACTTGGGTACAGAAGAGGAAAGAAAGGAGAAAACGGAACATAACAAGAATATATCAAACTCTTGGACTCCTAAGCCGTGGCAGGGGCATAATCTGCACCTCTTTGTACTCTAAAACTCACATAGCTCTTCTGTGGAAATGAGAATTGTGTTGTAAGACAGACGGTCTGCTCTGCTAAACTCTTATGGCATTGACCCTTCAGCAAGCTGTGGTCCTGCACAATATCACACTGCCCTTCATTCCATATCAACATGGCCAGGAGCATTTTGGCTTCCTAGCAGCAGCTGACACTGAGATTTTACACTCTTGTTGTCACACACATTGTAAAAGTGTCACAGAGACCTTGGTTCAAGACAGCACTGTGAATTGTCATTGTAGGGCCCCATGGGGGGAAATGTCTCAGTGTCTCATTTCTGGGAACTGGTGCTTCTTCTGTGCAGCTGATGTGCTGTGATTGTGTGTGAGATCGAGTTGGTAACTGATCGTCCTCCCCTGTCCTGGCTGCTGGGAAATTCAGAGTCAGCACTGCAGATCGATACATGGAGACAGGCAGGACATTAGGGTATGTAAGTGGGTTATGAGCAAGATTTTCATTATGTAAGTCCTATTGTGCTAACAGTCATGTGCCTGTATTGGTGTTTTATATTTATCTTATTCTCTTTCTTCTTTTTGCACCTTTGAAAACTACCCCAGATCTTTTTGGAAAGATATTGAACCTAAGTGAGAAAGAATCATCACTGTACCCTTCTACAGGTTGCACTCAACAAAACCTAGAACTGGGTCAATGCCCAGAAACCATTTATGAAAAAGACAGAACATCCAGAAGCACTAGGTTCATAAGCTCTCCAACAGCCTTTGGCACCCACTGTTAATGGGATGCTCGCCTCTTCCAGAACAACTCGCTCAGAGTTCAAGGACTAAAATTTATTGTTTAATGTGTGTGTGTGTGTGTGTGTGTGTGTGTGTGTGTCCATCACCTTCCTGTCAGTAGGATATAATACCTGACACTGCAGCTGGAGGAGGAGAGATTTATTTTGGCTCCCAGCTTGTAGAGGATTCAGTCCCCAATCAGGAACATCATGGAGGAAGGCTCTGACAAAGGAGATCTGCTCACATCACAGAAGCCAGGAAGCAGAATGTGAAGGAGGGAGCTGGGAAAGGAGACAGAACCCTCCAGGCCATGCCCCAGGGACTGCCTCCTCCAATCAGAACTGCTTCCTAACAGCAGGCCCCCATCATTTGATCACCCTTCAAAGTTCCCATCTCTAAACACAAAGCGCTGGAGGAAGAGTCTAGCTCTACCCCATGGCAGTAGGTGAAGGGCATAGCCCTGTGTCTGGCAGGTGGCAGTGGTACTTGAAACTTGTTTCTTGAGACTACATGAGTTATAAATTTTGAAAACAAAGTGTTGTCTCATCAGACCTCAGGGCTCCACTACCTTCCCCTTCAGAAGGAAGGGAATACCCAACACTACAGTCAGAGCAGATGAGCCATTCTAGAACACTAGGGCTGGTGATAATTTCACAGCTTGGCCTCCAGCATCTTTTCTACATGATCTTTAATTCAAATTTTACTATTCAAATCATCACAGAACTAAAACAGTTGGAAAGACAATTTCTGGATACTCTTCTTCCACCTTTGCTTAGCTAGAAACAAAGGAACTTGTCCTTTGGACACAGGAGGATGTGGGAGGTCTTTCTTTGGCATGCACAGCAATCTGCAGGCATTGGTCCCTCAATGTCCACAAGCAAGACACATGCCTACTAATACCCTCTGATCCATTTGGGATGTGAGGCCTATATGTACCAAATGATGGCCCAGATTATCACAGCCACTCAGTCACTATGTTACCATACTACCTACCATGTGCCAGCTTATGTGGCAGATAGAGTCATAAGAAAATCTATACATGCACTTATATATTCATTTGTCTTTTGAGAACATGTGAGTTACATAATTCAACTTGAATGTGTCTAGGGCTGTGAATTGCAGTATGGTGTACAGGTGTGAAAAGCCATGGCCATGCATGGCAGATAGATTGTTCTATTCCAAGACATAGTAGTTATGGTAGATTTGTTGCTACAGAATTAAATTCAACACACAATAGCTCGGCACAGCTATAGGATTAAACTCTTACAGCCATTGGAGCAACAAAGTAAAAGGTTGGTTCCAGTTCATGTTAGCAATCCTGGGAAAGTGAATATCTGTGGTTCTCTCTTTCATTTGGTCATTCTGGGACCCAGAACACCTTCCAAATTGTGACTGTGCTGTCAGAAAGGCCTCATTGTCATCTGTGTTGGGTTGACAGAGAGGGAAGTGCCAGAGGTACCCTACACCAGAGGATTTCATAGACCAGGCCTGCCAGTGGCTTTGATCTATCCAGCTCTCTCAGCTATAACTTGGGCACCTGCCTAAACCTAGCTACAAAGGATTCTAGTAAATGGGCCCTGCTGTGGTCCAGGAAGATGAGAGTAAATGTTTGGGGGAACAACTAGCCATTTCCCTCACAAGATGAAAACTTACTTCCAAAGAATGTTAGAGAAGTACATGCTTGAGCTTACATTTTTTACTACTGGGAACTGGACCCAGAGCCCTCTCACTGGGCTACATTCCCCTCCCCCTCTTTAAAATGTCAGGGCAAAAATAAATAAATAAATAAAATATCAAGGCAGCATCTTACTAGTTCACTAAGTTCTGCGAGCTGGGCTCAAACTTGCTGTTCTCCAGCCTTGGCCTCCTAGAGTGCTGGCACTACAGATCATGTCAACATTGCAGGGCATCACAGTGCCTTAGGGTGCTGTAAAAATACTCTCAGCATCACACTATGGTAAAATGTCTTCACAGCAGGGCTGCTGCACTGATCCTTTCAGCCTGTAGTACAGATTTTATCATAAAGCCAGAGAGCCAGCACTACCTCATGACAACCTAAGGAACAAAGAATTTACTTACGAAAAACGACTTCACTCAGACCCCTCGTTAAATATTCTCACTCCACAGAGGCCTTCCCTGACCACTCTTTCTAACAAAGGATGTCTGTCTCCTCTGACATCTTCCCTGAATTGATTACAGGCTGTGCGATGTATTGTGCTTCCCATCCTGATTCCAGAGTAAGCCCTACAGGGACTTGGTTCTGTTGTGCAGTGCCATTTACCTATTCCTGGCAAGTGCTGGGACACAGATATCATAAGTATTGAATAAATAAATAGCAGATAAAAGCAAAAACTTAAAGAATAAAAATATTGACCTATATAACACAATGTTCACAAACATTTAATATTAAAAAAAAAGAACTGGAAAAACAAAGTTCTTCTAATTTAATATCTTCGTTATCTCATTCGGTTTTGTTTTTCTTCCTGGCACTGGGGAGTCAACCCAGAGTCTTCACATGGAGCCCTGGGGGCCTGCCCCTTAGCTCAGTTCTTTAAGTGGCTGCTTCAACAAAGCAGTCAGGCTCAGGTTGCTGTGGTTCGGTCTCCACAACTCAAGCCAGCCAAACCTGCCCTGAAGGCATTCGGAGAAAAGAAAAAAAAAAAAAAACCTTCACATGGAGCCATATTCTCAGCCATTTTATTTTATTGTATTGTATTTTTATTTTTATTTTGAGACAGACTTGCTAAGTCAGCAAGTTTCCCAGACTGAGATGGAACTTTCGATCTTCCTGACTCAGCTTCCCAAAGTGCCAGGATCACAGAAATTGCCACCATGTCCAGATCTTCATTCCTTTCACATGACTATTAGTGAAGAAAAAGAAATCCTCTGAAAGAGGAAAAATAACAAGGCAGGAAATTTCCCTGGGTCTTTGTGTAAGGATCCCAACTACATGAACGTAGGCTCTGCACCCCTGACCTGCTCACCTCCTGGGCCAACTCCTAGCATCCGTTGGGGCTTCAGATTTCAACAGAGGAATTTGGAAGGGACACAAACATCCAGTCACAGCAGATGTTAGCCCAGAAGCACATACGTGTTGATGAGGTCCGTGGGACCTGTGAGTCCTCCTGGGAGGCTCTTGCTGTTGAACACGGAGGAGGATGTATGCCATACAGGTGGTTGTGAAAAGCAGCCCAGGACTTGGAACCAGTAGAACCCAGAGCTTGCACTTTTGGTGAACGGTATATAAAATCTCTTTACCCCTCAGATCCTACAGTTCCTCATCTGCAGACTAGGTCCATAAACATTTCCTGTGCTCTGTAACTCACAGAGCAGATGGTAAGTTGGTAATCACCATCTAAATTAAGTGAGGTCAGGAGGCAGAGCCAAATACACCTGGGAATATGGCTCTTAATCATTTCAGATTTTATTCAGATTTTATTCTGTTGTTTTGTGATTATAATCATAGGCCTTACCTTACACTCTGAAATAGAATAAAAGCTGCCAGGTGTCATGGTGCATTCCTATAATCCTAGCACTTGGGAGGCTGAGGCAGGAGAATTGCTGGGAGTTCTGAGCCAGCCTGGGCTACATACTTAGTTTATGCCAGCCTACACTTCATAGGGAGACAAGCAGTAAAAGGCACAAGAGTACTCCCTGGTGCTATTTCATTCTGTCCTAAGGTCCACTGTGAATGAGCAAACACCTTTATCCCCATTGTCAGGGAAAGGAAGTCAAGTCACTTAGTGGTTCCATCACCTGCTTCAGGTAGTGGACTGCACAGGTGGTAGAGAATAGCCCGAACTCTGCAGCGACTCTGATCTGCACCTGTCTCTAGGACTCCCCACATCACTACTGGGGCACCAGAGAGCACAGGGGAAACTTTCCCTGGCCAGAACAATGTGCACTTTCCTTCCTAGGACTCCAGCACCATCGTCCTGCTGTGTGCCTGGGCGGGGGCATAGCTAATAAGCCTGTCCCAGATGGTGCATGTTTCAGACTTTTACAGCCTGCCTGTGATATTGGCTTCCTTCTGTTAGGTAAAAATAGTCCTGCACTCAGAGAACCCCAGCAAGACGCATGACACCCTTATCTGGGCCACACAGGCAGCCCTGCCCAAGCCACATGGAGCCCTGCCTGGGAACTCTGCTGAGTGGGAGCCTGAAGCCAAACCCCAGGTCACCCTGACCCTCCTCTTCCTGACAGCATCCAGCCCTATCTCTCCCCACAGGGTTTTCTTTGTGAGGCTAGAGAGCATCATCGATTATCTGAAAGGACTTAGAGATTCATTAACTGGAACAACGCTCTCTGAGTGCCTTGGCTTTGTCCATGGCCGTGGGAGAGACCAGGGAGCAGAGGAGGCTGTGCTTCCTGTTCAAGCGGATCTTGCTTGTAGGAAAGGAAAAGGAGCAGTCAATAAAAGAGATCATAAATAAGAGGAGAAAGGCACTGTGCTAGAAGGGCACCAGTGCTGTGCAGAGGAGGGGCAGGATGCAGGAGTGGCAGCTTGTAGCTCTAAGCACTGCATAGAGACATCCATGCAGACTATGAATCTACCAGAGACGTGTCTCAGACATAAGGAACATTCTGATCCTGTGAGAGTGGAATCCTGTGACAACATGATCCTGTGACAGAGGGATGCCTGTATATTTGAGGAGTTGAAGGACAGGGTGAGGAGTACAGGGGAGAAAGATGACAGCAGAGAAGTGGGTCTGGCCCCAGGGCTCTGCTGAGGGTTGGCCTTTCATTCTGAATGAGGTGGAGAACCACTGCAGTGGATTAAAAAGGACAGGTATCACTTGACCCCTTTGTTTGTTTTGGACAGGGTAACATTGCATAGTCCATGTTGGCCTTGAACTCACTCCATAGCCCAGATTGACCTCAAACTCTTGATCCTCCTGCCTCAGCTTCCCATGTACTGAGATTTCAGTATGCACCACTATGCCTGACTAACATGGCCTCTTTTACAAACAGTAACTGATTTACTCCTCTCTGAAGAACAGATTGAAGGGATGGGGGAGGGCGGGAGAAGGAAAAGGAGAAGCAAAGAGAAAGGAAATTATGGAGTCATGTACAAGATGGTGCAGGTCGCCTGTAGGTGTGGGAAGATTCAGCCATGCTGGCACCCTGAGGAGTAAAAACTGTGCATGCTGCTTTGCTGCCCAGGAAGAACTGGAGAGCAGTGAGGGAAGTGAGGACATGAAGGGGCCTAGGGCCACCCCCTGGACTCTCCCAAGGCCAGGCTGAAGGGGAAGGTGGTGCAGTCCACAGAGCTGAAGAGGGCACGGAGAGCCCAGGGCAGGGGAGAGGTACATGTGAAGAGGATTCCAGAGCCAGGTGGGAAAAATGAGTAGGAGGCAGGACTGTGGTACACATCTGGCTGCCAAAACTCAGGAGGCTGAGGCAGCATGCACCCTACCTCAAGAAAAGGAAAAAAGACAAATGAGGAAAAGAGGAAGAAGAGAGAGAGGAGGGAAAGGAAGTGGAGGGGGAAGGAGGAGGACATGGGACAAAAGTGGAAGGTATGGCCTTAGATATGGACACCAGGATTCATTTGGAATAAACAGCTCTAAGGCCCAATCTAGGCAGGACTAGGTAATACCCTTCAGGACTTGTCATCACTAGTTTAGGCTCCAGGACCCAAGCTTCCCATTGCAATTGCTTTGAGCTGCCCACACAGCTCTCAGGCAATCACAGGCCACATGCACGGAGAGGGTGTGATTGGGTTCCATCCAGCTCATCATAAATGTGAGGTCTGCCACAGGCCATAATTTGTTGGCCTTTGGTCTGGGGTCTACTCATGGGAAAATATTCTAATGCATGTTCTCCATCCTTTAAAGTCAAGCATGGTGCTCTCTGTGAAAGCCTGAGAGAATGTTTTTTCTCCAGATGACTCTCCTTAGGCACAGTCCACATTGTCGATCACTTTCCTCTGTGGCCCCTTAGTCTCCTTGATCAGAAAATTTGGGATACCACTGAGTTACAGGATGTTACAGTACAGGTTCTCTTATGTCCTGAGTCCTTACTGACCTTGAAGGGTTAGGAACAAAATGTTGGATATCCTTGAGCCCTTCTTTTTCTCTAATTTTTTGGTCTGCGAACTTAAGTTGTTAACCCTCCAGAAAAGAAGCTTAATGATATTATTAGCCTATAACATAGGCAATTGAGCTTAACCTCACTATCTGTCTGAATATCAAACACCTTAGACATAGCATGGAACAGGTATTTTCCATCAATCGTTGATATGCTACATTTTAAATCTCTACAGAATGTGAAAAAAATTAAAAAGTAAAAAAAATAGAAATAAACAATTACAAATTTTTACACAGAAATTTAGAAATCTAACCATATACAACATTGTGGCAGGATTCATGTACCTACAATATTTGAATGGCAATGGAATACTCATCTCTGACAAAAGTAAACAAAAAGGAGGGTATAAATGAAGGACAATTTTGTAGTAAAAGAATATATATGTATAATATATATGTATGTACAAAATAGGATAGATATATAGCTACTTTCTCTTAGTTCAGTGAGAAGAAAGATTTGTACTAATGGTGTTTAGACAAGATATAATGTCTTCATCTTGTACTATGAATAACTACTACAAAGACAATATGTAATGTATTAATTATTGTAACTGTCCTACAGTTACAGTCCTACAGTCCTACAGTCCTGTTTTGAAACTGCCTCAATGCTATTTCTTTCTCAATAAAATTAATATTAAAAAGTCAAGCACTGTGGGTGAATGAATTAGAAGATGGAATTCATACTGAAATGGAAAGTTTCATCAACGTTGAAGTTGAAAGTAGCAGGCATTCAGCTCTGCGAAGTCCGTGAGGCATAGCACTACCACAGTAGACTCCTCACGCCCTGGAGTCCATGGGTACAAAGCATAGTCACCTCTGTTGAAATACCATTGAGCCCCACATTTGCACATACACAAGCACTGCCCCACAGGTATCTGAAAAGTCACCATATGTGTAGTAGGGAGCCCTTATTGATAGAGCAAATGAAAACACAGCAATTCACACCCTCCCATATTCATTCCTGCTGTTTCTCAGATAAAATTAGCCCACCCTTGCTGCCCACTGAAAGGTACCAAAGTGAAAATAAGAAGCTGGATAAAATGATACTAATCATTTTTGTACTGTGTGTCTTAGTTACTTTTCTCATTGCCAGGACAAAATACTCAGTACCTAAAAGTTAAAGGAATAGAGGCTTATTTGAGCTCACAGTTTGCAGAAGTTTCAGTCCTTCGTTGGCTGGCTCCAATGCAGGGTAGCATGACAAAAAAGAAACAGTCATGGCATGATAGACAAGAAGCAGTGAGCCTTCCTTTCTCTTTTTATTATATCCAGGCTACAAGCCTATTGGCTCATGCCACCCACATCCAGAACTATACTAAACCTTTAAAGTATAGAAGCCCAGTGAAAAGTTACTTAAAATGGAATTATCATTGATTCAGTTTATAGAAATGTTTTGCTACCCCTCTTACTGGTCTCTACCAGCGTGGAATTCACCACCAGACTCCTGCCCTGACCAAAGGCCAAAGCCTCTCTGTCTTGCCTGATAACAATCCCTGGTCTCCTTGCTATTGGGTCCCTAACCAGGGGTCTTGGGCTAGTCCCCTTATGGCCAAGTCTCAGCACAGAGCCCTGGGACACTCAGTGCCCTAGCTTGAAGCTGTAGAAGCCTCTTGTCCAAGGCCTTTTCATGGCCACTGATAAATTTTTCTGATCTTTATGTTTGGCACTGAATTTCTACTTGATGCTGAAATCAATTGACATAAAAAAATACCTCCATTCAGTGCCTGAAACCCCAAGCATTTCTGATTGCCTTCTCTTGGAAGAGTCTGACATCTTCCCCAGCACCATTACTCCTGGCTTTACCTAGCACCTCAAGCCCCAGAGCTGAATCTCACTCTTATGCCACAGCATCATCTATGTTGTTCCCTTGGACAAAGAACTTTTGCTCAGCAAACAGCTCATGTGATTTCCCACAATGCCCCTCCACCCTGATGATTCTCGTGGAGCTGCATGAATACTTCAGGCCAGAGTAGGTAGAAGAACTTGTGTCATTTCTGGCCTAAAGGTCATCATGGGCTTCAGGACACCTTTATCACTTTCTTTTCAGCTTAGCTGGATCTCAGGGCCAGCGGTCCTCACAGCACGGCCACAAGTCAGGGGTATGATGCCACCCTCAAATGGCATCAGCACTGTTGTGTTCAGCTTCAGTTTCAGGGCTTACTTTGGGCAGCTAATGATAACTATCTTCACCAATCATCCTGCAACTCACACTTGGCATTGAGCATGTCTTCAAAGCAGTTCTCCTCTAGGTATAGAAGGCTTCCCTGTGAAAGAATGCAGGACATGGCTCTGCCTTGCTCTTGTGAACAGAACCACCAGGAAAATGAGTGCACATCTTTTATAAATCAAAGCTTCAAAGTCCTGCAATTATGTCACCAGTTACATCAACAAATGTAAACTTGCCTGTTTTTTTTTTTCCTTTTTTGATAACGGAATGGAAGCACACAGTGGTGAGATTTTCTTAAGTTATTTTTTGCAGTGCGTGATGCCACAGACTAAAATAAAAATCCCCTCTTTCTTCAAAACTAAGGCCTACCTGGGAAATAGTCTTGAAAACTAGGGACCAAAAGTGCTACTTGTCAGCCTATCCCACTTGCTGTCACTGCTACCTGGCTTGGTACTGCTCTTTGAGGCAAGAGTGGGCTGCCAGAGCTGGTATTTTTGATCTCTAGTTTTTAAGGCTGATTATTCTCTGGCTAGGTCTTATGTCCTAGAAAACACAGTATCCTTTCCTGTAGTTAGATACTCTGTGGAAACAATGACTACATTGCTCTGTGGTAATCCCTTGTTGCCCTGAAGAGGGTCCTGCTCTACCTGCCCTTGTGGTACACTGCCCTAGCACCTCTGCTCCAAGAATGTGCTAACCCTTCCTCAGAGCTGTAAGCCTGACAGGGATCACAGAAATTCTGTGAAAATGATAAATAAAACTACAAAAGGGGAGGTGCTCTTTGCAGCCCCCTCCAGGAAAGATGTCTAATTAGGACCATACATCTCTAAGCACACTGAGGAGCTGAGGAAAGCACTCACTTAGCAAGCGCCTTGTGCCAGGCTCCTCACTAAGGGCTCCTCTCTGAGCCCCACAGCGGTCTGCAGAGACAGCTGCCTTCTCTGAAAGAGGTTGCTGTGTCTTCTCTCTTGTGGAGGCCAGAATTGGAGCCCCAGGGGGCTGCAGCACCAGGATTTCCACATGGCATAGTGTGCCTCCCTTTCAGCTCCTGTACTACCAGCTAGGTAGGTGCCTTACAGACATCTGGCCCCTGGTCCCTGGCCAGAGGAAGAAAGGAGCAGGGCAGGGTGTGTGCCTAGGTGCCAGGCCCAGGCAGAGGCCAGAGAGCTTCACCCTGCTGCCTAGCCTTGATCCTGGTCATCCAAAGACCTTGGGGATCCCTACCAGGTTCCACGTGTACCCTTTATTAATGTGATCGCTGCCACTGAGCTTCTTTGTAATGAAATATTTGGGGCCACTCAGTCAGATGTTTGGGTTCAATAAGAAATTGATGCCTCTTTATTCAAAGCTTTGTCAGGATCTTGGAAAATAGCACACTACTTTGCAAAGTGAGGCGATTTTAAGATTTTAGGAGAAAAAATCCCCAATGATTTGAGAACTTCTATATCTGTCACTTGGCCCCACTCCTTCCCAATGGGGCCACTGCAGTAACAAAGGTTTCCCCTCCCCCTTCCTGGCGGCTTTCAGGAGCAGGGCGGCTGGTGGAGGCATTCGTGGGCTTTGGTGGAGAGGGTTTTGTTTTGGGGGGAGTGTTCTTTTTTCTTGCACTTGGAGAATAAGTTAATTATGATTGGTTAAAATGTGTGTGTTTTTGCTTTTATCCCTGAGCCACAATTAGAGCTCCTGACAGCCTCCTGGCCCTCAGAAATTCCAGCTGGTATAATAATTGATAACCGTGGTTATGAATAGATTGGAAACAAGACTGTGAAAGAATGTTCAGCCACTTCAGAGGGTCATTTATAGCTCACTGAAGGGAAGGAGAAATTCAGGCCTGGAAAGCTTAGAAACAGAACAAGTTTTTATCAGTTTCCTTGACACTGGCAGATCAAAGCCTGGGTTGTGCTTCTAAGGGTTACAGATAATGGGGTGGCCCTCGATTCATTCTGCTGCTGGCTCAGAGGCCTATTCAGAAGGGTAAGCCAGGGAGTTTCCATAGTTCTGCTTTGTAGTCTTTATCATGGTACCAATGCAAGAATCACCTTTTTATTTTAATGAGGCATTTGAAAAGTATTTGATTCCCTCTGGCCGGGGGCTCTTTCGCCGGCTGAGCTGGTAAGAAAGCATCGCCCAAGGGAGCCTCATTTGCTGAAAGCAATAGTATGTGTGTTCCACCCCCCCCCTGCCCCCCGCCACTTTAATAATTTCAATGCAAGAAAAAGCTGGGCCAGTGGGGAAGGAACACAGCAAGATAGCCCTGAAATCAGAACCATTTCCACTTTCTTTCTTTCTGAGGAGGAGGTTGGCTGGAAAGATACAAGTTCAAATCCCTCATAACTACTTACTCCCTGCAACATGACTGAGGGACTAGCCTATGACCTCCTGAAAGCTGCCCCTTCTCCTCCGTGAACGGAAGTGGTGACCACCAGGCCATGTTGCTGCTGTCATGTATAGAGCACACAAAGTTGTAAGGTAGAAAAACCTGGGAGCGTTTGGTGATAGATAAAATGAAGGAATGATCTACACTGAGCCTCCGAGAATTCCTCAATGTGGTATCATTCAGCTTTCTGTCACTGCGGTAAAATACCTGAAATAACTTAAAGAAGGAAAAAAGGAATTGTAAATCACAGTTTGCAGTGGTCCAGTCCATGCTTGGCAGCTCCGTGACTCTCAGCTGGGGTAGGGCAGGAGCATCATGGTGGAAGAGGCACAGAAGAGCGAAGCTGATCACTTCATGCAGCCAGGAGTAGAGAGAGTGACAGAGCCAGAGGGGAAGGGGCCAACACAGGCTACAGTTCACAAAGCCACAGCCCAAACCCACTACACCCAGTGGGGCCCGTCTCCTCCTAAGGATGCCATCAAATCTCAATCCCATCAGTAGATTATGATTTGGTTCTTTCCCCCGAAGCCTATCAGCAACCAAGCCTTCAGCACCCTGCGTCTTTAGAGAGACAAACTGGATCCCAGCCACAACAACTGTATTGAGATATTTTTAGTGCTATAATTTTGCTTAGCCCATCATGAGCTGAGTCCTGTTTCTTTCTATTGAAGTTCTAACTCTCAGAACCTCAAAACATGGCTGTGTATAGTGGTAGGGCCTTGAGGCAGACAGCTAAGCTAAAGTGGGGTCACTGGCTATAATACTAAGAGAAATAAATCAGACACAGGAAGTTAAATATCACATGGCTTCTCTCACATGAGAAACCCAGTGTATAAGTCATTTGAAGAGCAAACTATAAGAGAAATAATGGGAAACACGGAGGTAGAGTGCATGGAGAATGGAAGGGGCTCTGGGGCTGGGGAGGACAAGGACAGGATGGGAGAAGAAGTGAAAATGAGGAAGACGCAATGGTATGTACCAATTCCCCATGACAAACGTATTTGTTATGTGTCATGAACATATACTAATCAAAATGTTTTTAAAACAGAAGAAGCTGTTACGGTTTGTCTCTAGCTGTCCTCCCAAAGCCTCACGCAGACTTCTAGAGGTTGTGATTAATTCATGATCCAATGCTGGGGTTCTGGGTGTGAGTGCTGTGCCCGACCTGGGGCAGACAGCGTGGATGCAGTGCAAGGAAGGGAGGCAGGCTTTCTTACCTGATGCTGCTGCCGCTGCTCTTGCCTTTTTGCTCTTGCTCCTTGCTGTTTTCTGCCACCATGGACTGCCTCCCTCTGCCACATGCCACTCGGCCTTAGAGCCAGCCATGTATGGGCTGAATCCTCCACTCACTGTGAGCTAAATAAACCTTTCCTTTCTTAATTCTGGGTGTCTGGTATTTTGTCCCAGCAATAAGACAAAAGTAATCAGGACAGAAGCAAAGTAGTTAAAACCTATTTTCCCTTATCTACCACTCTTATGCATTAGAAAAAGAAAAATTTTATATAATGCCATTTCTGCATGTGTAAAGATGTGAAAAATTATAAAAGTAAATGTAAAATAAAGTAAGATCATTTGTGTGGACTCTAAGCCTGCCTGCCTGCCTGCCTGCATAGAGAGATCAGGACCCAGAGCAGAGATCATGTGAAAACCCAGGGAGGACCCAGTGACAACAAGCCATTCTGTTGTCAATCCTATGGATCAGCCTCTGCTCCAGATCAGATTGGAACATCCTGGCTGTGACTGACAGGTCAGGTCTTGTTGATCAGCCTTCACTCCGAATCAGGTCATGTCCAGTTTTTAGCCTCCATTCTCGCTCTTTGAAACTGCACATGTTCCATCCATCTTCCTGCCAGTCTGCCACGACCTAACCTCCTGGCTCATATGGTATGGGATGAGGGCAGCCCTAGTGGACTAAGACATGCATCCACTGTGGCATTCTCTTTAGTTCACGAATTCCAACACAGGCTTTTCCCAGGCTTAAGAGACTACTCCATTCTGGCACAAAGGACTCAAGAATTGCAGAAAAGAGATGTGGGATGAAGGACCAGATTGCCATGTAGGTCTTTGGAAGCAGAGCCACATCCTCATGAACTTTCAATTCTCTCCTCTTGAAAATTCTGAGTGTTACTAAAAAATACTACAACAGAGGAATGTTGCCTAGATATTCACTGGATAGATTTAGAGAAGCCAGCAGTCTCCTTAACTCCTCTCAGAGGCCCTCAAAATGCAATACTTACTTGGTATGGCGCTACATACCTATAATCCCAGCACCAAGGAGGCTGAGGCAGGAAGCTTGCCCTGAATTTGAAGCTGGCATGGAACACACAGGGAGTTCAAGGCCATCTTGAACTACATAGAGAAATGCTATTTCAGAAAAAGGAAGAAAGAAGAAAGAAAGAAAGAAAGAGAGAGAGAGAGAGAGAGAGAGAGAGAGAGAGAGAGAGAGAGAGAGAGAGACCAAGGAAGGGAGGAAGGAAGGAGAGAGAAGAGAGAGAGAGAGAGAGAAAGATTCTGTTGCCCAAGAGCAGGCTCAAAGTATAAGGTCCCAAATAAGCTACCTATAGTCACTTGGGTTTCAGGAAAAAAAAATTTAAAGCATGTTTCATGGATGTGAACTGGTGGTCAGCTTGTTACACCCAGCTGAACTGAACTAGCATGGTGCTGGGTGTGGGAGGCCCACCTGAAGATTGTTGCCCGCAGTATGAGGCAGAACTGGAGAAGACCTAACAGAGGCTGTTTACTGGGGAGTTATTGGAAGCTGCTGGTTCTCTTGGGCTATTCTGCTGGGGGACCTTGTAATGCTGGCTTTCCTGATGAACTTGGTTGTTCTTGTCAGAGGAGCTTGGGAGCTCATCGCCATTGAGAATGGCTATGGTTTGGAGAAGCTCTGGACCTCGCCTTGAGCACTTCTTCCCAGCTCCAGAGGGGAAGATGGTACACTGCTTGTCTCCTAGAGAAGCTTGTTGCATTGGCTTTCCTGATAGGAGCTCAGCTTTTCTCATCACCAGAGCTGGGGACCTTACTGTTGTTGAGGATGGCTGTGGTGCTTTTGGGGGCAGCTCTGGTCCTGCCTTGAACATTGCTTTCTTGTTCACAGCAGAACCCTCAGCCTGCTAGCACAGATCCTTCATCCCACTGGTGCAGACTTTCTAGCTTCCACCACCAACCTTTGGTCCATGTCCAGTGCAGAACCATGAAGCGGGCCTGTATGAGATGTTGTCATGGGCCCTAGGCCTCCAGTTAGACTTGTGGGAGGCATTGTAAATAGCTTTAGGATTTCACCTAGACCCATGTAGGATATTAGGATCCAGACCCTCAGCTAGAGTCTTTGATCTTTAATGTGTGAACAGATTTCCTACACTCTTTGTATATGCTTCTTTGGTTGATTCATTATAAAATAGTCTTATAAAATGTGTCCTGCATTATTGTTCCCCTTGCAGCACCCCAGACCACAGTAGGTCAATGATTGCTGCTTCTGGACCACCAGCAACAGATTCCTGGCCTCTGCTCGGGCACAGCCTAAGCCACAGTTGGCCACATCGAGGGTGACTCTTTCTACTTGAGAGAGGAACACAGCCTGCACCCTGGAGAGGTGCAGACACACAAGTCTGTGCCCCAAAAGCCCCAAAACCACCCCACTGTGACACACAGCCCAGCAAAACACCAGCGTGTCAGTGTTAGGCAGAAAGTACCGCCATCACCATGTCCCTTTCCCCGGTGCCCTTTCTCCACTCATCTTGGCCACAGCTCAAGTGCAAACTGCTTGTGACCACAAACTTGTCAACTCATCCCAGAGCATGGTAGGAAAGGCAGATCCCCTCGTATGGAGGAAGGCCAGATTTCAGTTTGATTGACAGAAATGATTAAATAAATCTAAACACAGAAAGTAGTTTATAATTCACAAAAAAATCTGACTTCCTATATCAAAACCATCACAGACCCTGGAAGTGGTATTTCTGCTTCCAGATTAGCGAGTGGTTATTGTGATGTGTGCAGCTGTCCCCTAAATGTTCTCCATGCCCTGGCCTTGGGCCATCCTTATGCTGTTTCTGAGGTGACTGTGCAAAGGCATATATCAGACCCCCTCATTCTCCCTCCTTAACTCCCCACCCCCCGGTAGGGGAAAAGCCAAGCTGCTCTGGAAACAGCAAATTTCCTCAGTCTTATGCCACTCCAATGCTCATGCCCAGTTTCTAACTTTCCTCCTTCCTTTGCACATTTCTCAGGATTCATCTTGCCCTTGTTCGTGTGCTTTTCACAGCTCAGAGCACAGTCCCCTACACCCCAGCCTACCAATATTTTAGTCACATGGAAGGCTCAACTCAAATTCAGGTCAGCTCAGTGTTAGGAGTCCACCTCAGGTGCTTCTGGCTGCAGTTTCTACTTGGCATCTCCTTTCCCACTTGCTAGTCTAGAAACACTCCCTAACCTACTGTGTGTTGAATCTTTGCTTAACTTCTCTGAGAACTGTAGGTGGTCTTTGGTAGTAGAGCTATTTGTTAGTAAATGATGTCTTTCAAACCTGGCTGCATGCTGAGTGGAGAAGGGGCTGCATTCTGTCTCTAACCCTCCAGTGCTCAGCTGAGTGCCGGGCACAATGAATAGGTGGCCTAATGGATAGATGTGTCAGTGATAGGATGTTTGGATGGATAAATGAATAGATGGATGAAGGAATAAATGTTACTGGATTCCTGATTCTATCTGGGCTTTAGAAGGAAATTCAATAAAAAAAAAAAAAAAAAAAAACGAACACTTTGACACAGACCCAAGATGGATGTTGTAGGATTTCCCACAGTGATAAAGCAGATGGTGTAGAAGAATCCAATTTTTTTGCTACAGACCACCTAAAATTACCATGCAGTTACAAACTACAGGCTCGCTAGCTTGACCATGTGTCTCAGGGACACAGGAGTGTTTCTTGAAGACCCAACCAAAGTGCTGCCAGGGAGCTACATCAGAGCACCCAGTGGTCAGGGCCACTGCACATACAACACATGTGGACTTACATCACACAGCTCAGGGGTCTGTCTGCAAGTTCAGATTGCGCATCCCACTCAGTATGAAGTGCAACTCTGCAACGCAGCATTTGAAGTCTAACTGAGCTATGCATTGGCTCCATGACCTCGGGCCCAACTTCTTCTCTTTGATGTTGGTGTCCCCATCTGTCAAGTGTGGATAATAATTTCTGTCCTACAAAGCTGATGGGGTTGGTGTCAAGAGGGTGACAGCCACAGAAGCTTTTAGTGTCTGATAAAGTATGAACCAGATGACCATGCAGAGTGGGCGGCTATTATTGGTCTCGCTTTGCTCCCCCTTAGAAATGCTGCCCTCATTCAAGCTTGGGGAGTCCAGATAGCCTCAGCATTTCACAGATTCAGGCTCACCTTGCAGCCTGCCATGGAAGACATAAGGAGGGACATTTGACCACTTGTCACCTGGCCTTCCTCCACCAAGCGCTTAGACTGGGACCACAGAGAGACCCTGCTTGACAGTGATTTAGATCTGTGAGGCTTGGGGACACCAGCAGACATGGTTTGGGGACAGAGGCCAACAAGGAAGAAGGTGCATTCCGAACCCCAGGAGCTGAGATCCAGAGTCCCGAGGACCCCCAAGGAGAGATTTCTGGTCAAGACAGGCATCTCACACACCTGCAAGCCAATCCTGTGTGGGGCAACAGGGCATCAGTGACGTGTCCCACCACAGTGAGGCTTTAGAATCACTTCTGCTTCTGTGCATAGCAGGGTCACAATCAGCATCTGTTCAATAAACCATTGTGTTATCACAGTAACCATAAATGAGCTGCAATTATCAGCAGGCAGAGTCAGGAAGCCTTTAGAGAATAGTAAAGCCTTGCTGGAGTCTTCTCTGTCCATGCCATGTGCACACATACCTCTATAATCTGTGTCAGTCTAAAGCAAACATTCAGGGCAGTATCAGCAGAAACATGCCAGTGGCTGGTCATTTCAAAATCAATCTCCCCAGGACTCCAAAGTGATATTTTTACCCATGGTAGGAGCAGAGGATGGTGGATCATACACTCACATTTGAACCTCAGTTTCATAATTGACAAACTAAGCTCTCAAATGCTCACCATCCAGCTCTATAAAATGGGTTTCTATCAGTTAGGGTCTGTGTAAGGATAGAGTTAGGTAACAGATATCAAAGTGTCCTGCACAATGGATACGTAAGACGTACACTGCAGAAGCATCAGGTTTTACCAGCTGCCTTTCTGTTGGATGACTCTGGACAGCAGTATTCACTGTATTTTTTTTTTTGTCACAGCTCATAAAGCCCTTAGGAAAGTACTCCAGAGCTGCAGCAGATAGTGGCAAAGACAATGGACATTGTGTTCAAAAATGAAGGAAGGATTTCAAAGAGGATTCATGGCCATGTTTTACTATCACACATTTTTTTAAAATATAAACATTCACTGTACTTTTCAATCCCACCATGTACTTAGGTACACCCCCTCCTTATTTTCAGCAAAGAGAGGCTCTAATTTCCTCAGAGTTTGCCTCAGAAGGTCAAGACTCTGCCCCCAGTGCGGCCAGGTCTCCTAAGCCAGAAGTGAGAGATGCTCACTTCTCCTAGCCCATGCCCTTCTCCGGAAGTGCCTTGCTGCGGGTGGTCCTCTCAGTCCAGTGCTGCAGCACAGTGAGCACAGCAGCCTCTGGGGATTCTTCCCTGCAAGCAAGAGGAGAATCATCGGACAATGGGCAGGGTCTTGCAGCTCTGAAGGCTGGGCTCATCTCTAGGGCTCACGCTGGGCCTGGGTAAGCATAAGAAAGGTCAGGGCCCTCTCTTTCAGTCTCCCTGGGGAGGCAAAAGGAAATGAGGGGATTGCAGGAAGAGAGATTTGCAAAACACAGGCAGCTTCCCAACACGGAGCTCAGCAGGCTATTTGGTGCTCAGATGCCTAAGGGCTCCTGGAAGCTGGCCTGTGGGTTACAGACACTGATCCGAGGCTCACAAGCCAGGCCAGGTGGGATTGATGCAGAAAAATGCAATCTCTTGGGCTCTGGCCCTGGGGACTCCCAAGGAGCCCTCATGGGGCTCTGCCTACTCCTACCTCAAGAGAACACGGTGGGAATCAGGAGCACTGGTTACTCTGCAGGGAATTCGCTAAAGATGTGGGCATGCCCACATAATTCAGGCCCTGGATTAGTGAGGAACAAACACATGCTGATATTTATAGTCACACAGCCTATGCATGGTATTAGCATATTTACTAATGTCTGCATATAAGACTTTCATTACTTTAGACCCAACTGGCATGGAATGGTAAGATGGCATAAAAGTAAATGGGCACACCTGGAACAATTCCATGAGCATATGTAATATCTATAGCTCATAAGGCCAAAAATAGCCATGGTAGGTGTATATGTATAGGTATGTGTCTATTATATGTCAGTGGTGGTAAACCCATAGCACACAGCTCTAAAAGGTTTCCGGCACTGGTATATAGCATTCATACAAACACCTACACCGCCTTACATAAACACAGGCCTATAACTTTAAGTCAAAACTGTAAAACTAACATCTGCTTTAAACATTGAAATCTTGACCTACTCTATTTATAAATCCCAACCAGTCTATTTATAAAAATTGATATATTTTTTACCTTTAATTCTTTTTATTTTTAAAGAGAATATAAAAAATAGCCCCAAAAATCAGAAAGTTTTATATAAATTGACTATGTTAATGTAATCTTAAAATCATATTGGGCTGGGCAGATAGCTCAGCGGTCTAAGTGCCTGCTTGGCAAGTGCCAGGACCCAGGTTTGATCCTCAGAACTGCATGCTGTGCCGGCCCCAGAACCCTGGTTGTACTGTACCAGCCACTGAAACCAGGCGTGGTGGCACACACCTGTAATCCCAGCCCTGCAGAAGCTGAGACAGGAAGATCACTATGATTCCAAACTGCATAGTGAGACTCTACCAAATAAATAAAAGATTTTTAAAAATCATTAAAGAGCAATAAAAGTCCATAGCAAATTAAATTGAGGCAGAATTGATAAAATAGCTTTTCTCTTCATTGTATGACAGTTTCATTTTTGCAAATTGTAAAAACCAAATGTTACTTGAATTTCAAATACTTATTCTTCAATCACATATAAGCTGTGAGTGGTATATATAGTGAATGCTTACATTTCTAAAAACTTATTGTAATAAAAGATACATTGCTAGGGTCAGCCAAATAGCTCAGTGGATTAAAGCACCTGCAAGCAGGCTCAGGGGCCGGGAGTTTGATCCCCAGGCCTACCGTGCTGGCCCCATTCCCAGGGCATGCTAAGACAACAATTGAGACTGGGTTTGGTGGCACACGCCTATGATCCCAGCTTTTGGGAGACTGTAAGCAGACAGATCACTACAAGTCTGATCTGGTAGTGAGACCCTGAACACCCTGTAGACCCTTCCCTAAAATTAAAAAAAAGTTACATTGCTGTTAATATCCCTCAAAATCCTCCCCCTTTCTTCACCCACACTCATCCCGTCATCCTTGCCGTTTCCTGCAGCAACTCTGGAGTCCTCTTTCCTGAGAGTCTAGCTGCGCTGCCCTGGCTGCCTCCATGTCCTGAATGGATTCAACACATCTCCCTTTCCTGGTCCTTGTGACTTAGAGGACGCGCAAGAAGTCACAGGGTGCCGGATCCAGTGACTGAGGTCTATAAGGATACAGAATCTTGCTTTTATGAGCCGCCATTCCATAGGATGAAGCTCGGTGGCAGCAGTCACTGTATTTGCGATCACACCTGGAAAGACTCTCAGGAAAGAGAGCTCCAGGGCTGCTGCAGAAAGGGGCAGGAAGAATAGAATGGGCGTGTTGAAATGAAGAGGAATATTTTAAGGAGGATTTGCGGCAACATGTCTTTTACTGAAATTATGTTTAAATATCAGCTGTACATTTTGGTCCCTCTTTAGCTAATGACGATACTATTTCACACCTCCCATGTGCCAGGTGTAATGCTAGGCACATCGTGGGTACCACGTCTTTATGGCTCCCATAGTCAGGCTCATTTAGACTGCAGAATTTCCATTTCACAGGTTAGGAAATAGGTTGAAGGGAGTTCAGAGAAGCTCAGGCAGATCCACTGTGTATGTGGCTCAACTTGAATCTCCTAGAGCAGAACAGTGCTGTGTCCTTCCACGCTGTCCAGCCCACTGCCCACCCTGTACTACACTAGCCTGGCAGAGCACTCACCGTTGCTCCCAAGCAGCCTGTGACCTCCTTGATGATGGCGCTGTGCAGCCTGTGGGGCCAGAGTGCTGTGGGGCCTGTGCAGCCTGTGGGGCCAGAGTGCAGCC
>NW_004524727.1:6398197-6407584 GCF_000260255.1 Octodon degus | reverse complement strand
GAAACCTTTGTATCTCTCTGGCAAGGTGTTCTGCTCCTGAATCAGCTGGGTGGGTCTTGCCTCTAGCCTCTTTGCAGGGAGTTCTGCTGAAGGGTTCCGTGCTGGGCCAGTCCTGCGCTCTGGGTCTGTTCAGGATCCCCCGGCCGGGGGCGTCTCACTCACTCATGGGGCCTGCACTCTCGCAAAGCTAGGATTAAAGGTACTGGTATTAAGGGTGGGATCAGTCCATTGGTTGATTTGATGCCACCTAATCCCAGTAGCCTGCATACCATATAAGGGACAGAAAGAGGCTTGTCTTGCCCCTTGCTTGGTTTGCTACCTCTGCCCTCCATGAGAGGTATCTCTTCTGCAACACCTGCCTGCCACACCACCCTACTGTGGGGCCAGCTGATTGTGGACTGAAACATCTACAAAATGAGAGCTAAATAAATCTTTCCTGCCTTAACTTGTGGTTAAGTAACTAAGACAGAGAATGCTGCCCTCTTCTGAGGCTGTGTGCCCGCCTGAGAGTCCACACAAACCTACAGAGTGGGGGCTGGAAGTGTGTGTGCGTGCGTGCGTGCGTGCTTGTGTGCACAGATAATCTCTATGCTGTGGAGCATGCATGGTGCATGTGAGAAGTGTGTGCATGTGAACTGCACATATAAGTGTGCAAGCATCTTTGTTGGGTGTGCATGTCTCGGGGTGGTGTCTCCTGTGTGTATGTCCACACACATACAGATTTCCCTGTGTGTGCATCCCTATAGGGGGTGTGTGCGTGTGTGTGTTTGTGCACATGTGTGGACAAAAGGCTGAGCAAGAGAGAGGAAAGGCTGACAGCTCAGGCCTGTGGGTGCCACGTGACAGGCAGCAGGATGCTCAGGAAGACACCACACAGGACTGCAGGGCACAGGACAGAGGCCCAGGCAGCCATGGGGTGGCAAGGATGCATGGTTGTGCACACAGTGCTGTGCCTGCTTGCTGTGTGCACACATGTGCTGGACATGTGTTATCCAGTGTGTTCATGCATGTATTGTGTGTTCTCTATGTGTTGTGTGTTGCACATGCATGCATGTAGTATGTTGTACGTGTGTGTTGTGTGGCATGTGTGCTTCATGTGTCTTGTATGATATTTTGTGTGTTGTGCATACATGCATTCTGTGTGTACATATCTGTTTCATGGTGTGTTATGCATACAATGTATGTTTTTTATTTTTGTTTTGTTTGTTTTGTTTATTTTAGATACAGGGTCTCACCACACAGCTCAGACACATAGTGATCCTTCTGTGTTAGTCTCCCCAGTACTGGGATTACAGGCGTGCACTACCATACCCAGTTTGGGAGCCAGCATGGTATACTGGGGATTCCAGGGGCCAGCACAGCATGTGGTACCAGGGATGAACTGGGGTCCTTGCCCTTGCCAGGCAAGTGCTTATGCCGCTGAGCTGTCTCCAGTCTACAACTTGTATGTTGTGTGGTGTGTGGGTATGTGTTGTGTTCCTGTGTGCTGTGCACCTAAGCCCTGCCCCTTAGGTCCATGGTCCTGCCTCTTTCCCATTAAACTTCCACTCACCGAGCAGAGCCAGCCTTGCTTCCAGTGGACTGGGCAGCTCGGCCTCCATGCCCTTATGCACCTCTCGGGAAGATGACAGCTGGTTCTCCCATGGCCATACGTCCATGTCACAGGCTGGGCTAGACTGTCGACAGCCACCACTTCTCAGGCAGGCAGCTTTTGTCCCAAGCTGCTTAGCCCCCTTTTGTGTGAGGGTCTGCCTTCTGGTGCAAGAGCTAACTGTAAACTCAACTTCAGATTAATTTCAACCAGCCAGCATAGGAGGAGAGAGGCCATGTACATCCCAGAGCCTCTTGAAGGACCCCTGGGCCCCTAGGCCTCTGTTCCCAGTGGAAGGAAAGCAGATAAAGGCCAAGGGCCCTGTAGTCTCTCCAAAACTGCTCCAAACAAACAACCTTGGTGATTAAAGCAACAGAAATCCTGGAAGATTGATGGGTTGGAAAGTGCTGGTAGGAGAAGGAATAACATCCCTCTATTTCCAAGAGCTAATATTTGTCCACACTGGCTGCCTCGTAGGGAAAAGTGCGGCCTCTTTTTGTTCTCTGTGTTGTTCTGAGATAAACAGTCACCACCCGGTTATTACCTGAACTTTAAACCCAGCTCCATCTGTGAGCGGCAGGATGCATGTCAGTGTCTGCCCATCAGTCAGGCTCTGACCAAGACCTGCCCACACAGCTGTGGCTGTGGGAGCACCCTGGAGTGCAACGAGATATCAGCCATCTCCTGAAAATCTCCACCAGTTAGTTCTATTTTCTTTGCAGCTGCCCCAGGTACTTTGGAACATTCTAGAAGGTCATACCCATTCTGAGGGCAGACAAAACCCTAGCTGTAACTACCAAGCAGTAATCTTCCACCAGTGATGGCTCCACTCAGTCCTGGCCTACTTGAGGCCTGGGCTTCCTGACCGCAAAGCTGGCTCCTCACTGAGAGCTCTGGTGGTGGATGGATTTTCATCTCCAGGGGCTGTTCCCACTTAGCAGGGAACAGGATCAGCCTAGTACGACAGTCAAGGACTCTGGAAAGAATCTGGCTTTACACATCCATGTAAGGAGCCAGAGGAGAGCAACGTGTTGCCAAGATACCACAGCAGAGAGGCCAAATCCTCCCTACACACACACACACACACACACACACACACACACACACACACCCATGCCCCCTTCTTCTCCAGACATGGGGATCCAAGGACCTCACCTCCCCAGCAGCTGCTCTGCTGCCCGAGCACTGTCCTTCCCTGAAGATCCTGAGCCCCATGCCTCAGGGTTGCTCTCCACCCAAGGGCAGCTTTCTATGGTTTCCACTCCCATCACTTCCCTTCTGTCCCAACTTGACTACCTATGCCCATGGCTGCACTGGGACCCAACCACTCCTTGGACTGCTCCAGCTTGGAATCCCAGATGTAGACCTGTCTGCCACTGGCCACACCTGCAGACCTCCGCCAGCTGCTTCTTGGTTCATCTCATTGTGTCACACTTATTTGGCCTTACAGATGCCCACCATTGTCCTAAGTAGTTGGTCTTTATACTCATGTGGAGACATGGAAACCCTGAGGTCAGCCCTCATCTTCTCTGTACCATACCTGGCTATGACGTGCTAACATAGAAAAGGACAGCAGGGTGGCTTCCACTGTTCCCAACTGAGGCTCTCTCCACCCAGGTCTGGGATGCTACCAGAAATCCTGCCATACTTCCAGAAACCTCACCACTTTTCTGGAAATCCCACCACACTTCCTGTACCTGTAGCTCACCCTCTACAGCTCACATGAATTGCTCCTCCTCTCCTAGAGACTTCACTGTGCAAGGTTCCTTTGACTATAAGCAAATAGCACTCATGTTGCCACACACAAATATAGAAACCACCAGCAAGAATCCTATATCACCTATATCTCTTTGCCTTCCATTTTAAAAAATTTAGGCATTCTCTTGTCCAAGGCCTATGATTCTTTTGAAATGGTTCTGTCTGAGTTACCAAGAACCTGTGTATTGCTCAGCCATCACAAATATTAGCCCCACTGTCTGCTTCCTGTATTCCTACAAGGTTCAAAACCTTGGACTGTGCTGTGGCCTTGGTTTCCATATGCTCAAGCTCTTCATTTCTTCCTCCTGCTTCAGTGGTGACCACAACCCAAGAGTTCCTCTTCCCTCTCGCTTGTCTAGCTGCTGATCTTCTGTCCTCCACCCTAGGCCTGCTGGACGTAAGTAGAAAGTTGCACGTGTGTGCTTTGAGCTTCTCCTGCATCTCTGCTAATCCAGCCAGGATCTCCGTGAACTCCCTGCAGACTCTTACATCCTGAATGGTCCCTCTCTTTCTTTCCATGAATTATGTCCTTCTCTTCCTGGTGAGACCTGACCTGCTTCTTTCCTCCACCCCCAAAGTCTCCTGGTGCTTGTTTTCCTCTCTATTATTCACTGAGGTTCTTGAGGATCAAGGTGTATCTGAGGCCCCTGGGCAGGTCCTAGTGCCAGGGACTATGAACTTTCTATGACATCATATACAGGGGTGACTACACTGTCAAACAAGTGTTGTTATCCTGTTACAGATGTCCAAGTCTCAAAAAAGTTAAACAAGTTCACCAACGTACTAGTTAGCTAGAAAAGCCAAGATCTGAACTCAGATCTGTCTAAATCCAGAATCTGAACATTTATTTTTTGTCAGTCTTAGAGATGTGGTATTTTCATGTGCCAACAATTTGACTTTGATTTATGGAAAGTTGAGAGCTAAGAAATTAGCATTGTGAATGAAATTTGGAAATAAACTTTTCCTTTAGTCTCTCAGGCTTTATAATACTGTTTTCTCTGTCATGATTTCTTCTAGATAAGGCCCAAGATCCTCAGGTCACTGAGACAGGTTCTTCAACTGCTCTGCCTGTGGCTGGTTCAGGAGCCTCCTCAGCCAACCTCTTCTCCCTTCTTCCTCCTCTCTAGGTGGCCACATGCCATGTGGCAGCTGTGACCAAGGTACCCCAGTGCTGAATGTGCTTCATCTGTAGCAGAAGGCAGCAGAGTCCAGAGGCACATTCACACACATATACACACACACACTCAAACACATATACCTCTATGTACACATAGAACACAAACACATGCACTCCACACATTGGGTTGTCCTGGTTGGAGCCAAAATTCACACTTTACTGCAATGTGGGGACATCAGCCAGGACTCTAGAGGGACCGGTCAAGATAGCCACTAGATCTGGCAGGAAGTGTCAACATCTATGTGCTCAGTCCTATGGGACAGGAGATGTCCAGCCACCTGGAAAGGAGAAATGACATTTACTGTCATGCAGGCAGGATCAGCAAGCAGAGGAGGTCAAGGACAGAAAGACGAGAATATGTCCAAGGGAGATTCTAGGAACATCTACTTGGGACAAGGACAATGGCCAAGGCCTATGGGTGGAAAGAAGGGTCAGACAATGAGGAACACTAGACAGGGGGCAGTATGAAGTGTCGTAATACGTAGGAATGGTCCTGAAACAATAACTATGGGTAGAAAAGGAAGAGAAAACATAGACTGCATGCTTAGAGAGTTTTGGGCTTGACCTGTACCAAGAAGCTTCCGCAGACCCATGCTTGCATCCTTTGAGCAACCTCATAACTATTAATATCTGTATTTTACAGATAAGAAATGATTTAGAAATATCCACTGGACTTGCCCAAAGTACATTGCTGGTAATCTTGGCAACTAAAATTTACTGAGGAGAGTGCCTGGGAGGCAGATGAAATGAACTGAAGGGTGAATGGGAGGTAATGATGGACGGGGAGAACATTCTTTCAAAAGTTTGGGTGGAGACGAAAGAAAAGAGATTGCAGAGGTTAGGAGAAATGCAGCATCAAAGGTCATGGTTTGGTGGGAGAGAGATTTAGCCATATAATTATCTGAGAAGAGAGCAAGAGAAAGGTGATTTAAGATACAGGAAAGGCAGGCATGGTGGGAAATTAATGAATTTGTACAATTAAAAATTCAAGTCAAAGACATCAGGAGAGGAGACATAAATATGCAGGAAGACAGGAACTTTATTTTCAGAGTCTAGAGAAAAGAGATAGGTGGGGATGAGTGGAAGCAAACTGTGACTGACAGATGGGAAGTAAAGGGAGATGGTAGCAATTTGTCTAATAAAGACAGATCATTTGTCGAGAAAGAAGCACTACAGTAAAAGGACTTAAAGAGAGAGAGAGAAATGTCAAAGTCTTCCAGGAGGAGGGGAGAGGAAGCTATGCCCACAGTGAACTGAATGACAGGTTCTCCAAGGTACAGATGTGTACTAGGCTACACTTGGCTTTATCATTGTTCCTTCAGCCACTCAAGTGTTAAAACAGAGAGGTTGGTTAATAACTGCATCTTGAGTTAAAAGATGTGGAGATACCTTTAGTGGAAAGCTTCAGCCTCCCTATGAAGACACATGGCCATAGCGTGGGCTAAAAGCCAGGGTAGCACTGGACACCCCACACGCAGCATGCACCTACAAAGTTTCTCTGCAGTAAAGTAAAAACCTTACATCAGCAATTTGCTTCTCTGACACTTGGTGTTCACGTGGCCACTTGAGAGCAGTCTAAATTCAGTGTTTCTCATTTCTGGCCCAGCAATTTCTAGAAATGTAGGCTTCTATCTACAAAAGTAAGGATCTGTGCAGGGCCCTCAGAGTCAAGAGACCCCATGCTCAAAGACATTCATGTTCTCTTCTCTGAGTGTTCGCTGTGATGTTATTAGAGAATAAATATCAAGAAATACCAAGACCATGTTGATGGGCAATGACTGAGTGAACTGTATATAGGGGAGGCTGCCAGGAAGAAATCCAGTGTCAGCTCTTCTCCTAGGTCCTTCCTGGTGACCTGGGAGCAGGCTGCTTAGATGTGAACATTTGTCATCCACCCTTTGATCCAACTTTGCCTTGGGATTTTCTTTTTGGTAGATTCTGTGTCTTATGTTTCTTTCTATGAGGAGAGGATTCATAAAGGAAGATCAACAAGAGCTTCTTCGATTATCTGTCATTCCATTCCTATACTCCACTAGAGGCTACAGAAGTACTTTTGCACACGTTATTCTCATATTGAACCACTGTGATTTGTATCGAGGTTATAATTCCATTCAAAATTTCATTAAAACCCATAGTGATTGGGCAGCACTCACACTCTGTCTAAGCAAAGGCAGTAGCAGCATCTCTCCCATGGTTCCTTATCTTCAGGTCTCAAGTTCTTCTCAGAAATCTTTCATTAAAACCAGAACAAGAACTTCTGACTGGGGCCAGGGAAATGACTCAGTAGAATAAGCGCTTCCCTGCAAGGGCAAGGGTCTGAGTTCAATCCCTGGTTCTGAAAAAAAAAAAAAAAAAAAAAAAAAAAAAGAACTTCTGATTGTCCTCTGTCTTGAGCATTTACAGCAACTACCTTCTTGGGATTGTGACTTACCGCCAGCTCCCAGGCTCCAGCCTTGTTTGTAACAATATAGTTGTTGGTCTCCAATACCCTGGTGCTGCAGGTTTAACACCTTCCCCCACATCCACACTCATGGCTTGCTCTGGGCCCTTCCATCCTTTTCTTCTGTCCCCTGGAATAACATGCATCGTGGACTTCCTAGAGATAAGGGGAGCTCCACAGGAGCAGCAAGCCAAGTAGAACTTTGCTGGGCTATTTAAATGTTGCTAATGCCATGACTAAAATTGCAGACCAATTCTAGGGAACTTTAGAAAATGCATGTGAAAAGCTATTTAAATGGTGACATTTTTTCCTGTCAAGCCCCACCCCAGCACATACTTTTACAGCCTTATAATTCCTTAAAAAAACTCCCTTCGGATTAGAAGTGCTGACAGACGTTGAGCCAGAGTGGCTTGCCTAACAGCTCAGCTGTATTTACTTTTCATTACACTTGACTCTAATTGGTGCCAGTTTAACTGTGGCTCACACCAGCTAGAGCCTTTCAATTCAAACATCAGCCCAGGGAAATTGGCCTTCCCCCTATTCAGCTCTTAATGTTAGCAACTTCCCATATTTCTTTCCCATCAAACTCTCTTTCAAGAAATGCAAGATTTAAAATAAGATAGAGATATACTTCACTGCAGCTCCTCCACCAGGTGACTTCTGGAAAGTTCTTGGCCCTCTACAAAACTCACTTACTTCATCTACACTTGGCAGCTATTGTTTCTACTCCATAGAGCAGTAGTACAGATCAGATACAGGGAGCACAATGGTAGTTTGATACTTTATATTATTTTATATATCATATTAGTATCAATATGATAATTAATCATGATAATATCATAGGAAAAGAACCATCTAGTCCCTGCAGGCTCCTTCATTACAAGGTGTAGTGGAAAACTATTATTACAGTAAAAGCCACATTGCCATGAATCCCTCTTAAAATCTTCCCTTGGCTTTGAGCACACATCCCATCATCCTTGCCACTTTCTGCAGCAGCTCTGTCATCCTCTTTCCTGAGGGTCTTTAGTTGTGCTGTCCTGGCTGCCTCTGTGATCTGAGTGGACTCAAAATGTTTCCCTTTCATGGCCAATTTGACTTTGGGAATGAGCCAAAAGTTTCAGTGCCAGATCCAGTGATTAAGGTGGATGAGGACACAGCGTCATGTTCTTATGAGCCACCTTTCCATGGGAGGGTGCTCAGCAGTAGCATTCACCTCATTTTTGATCACATTTCATGAAGCCACTCAGGAAAGAGTATTCCCAGAACTATTCCAAAAATAGGCAAGTGGGCAGTGCAGGGCCACGGCCGGGGGCGGCGGTAGTGAGGCCACCGCTACACTCCAGCCCCCTTTTCCCTCCATGGTTTCTCCCCGCTCCCGCCAGTAACTTGGCTCCGCGGGCTCCGCTCCGCTCGTTCTCTCGCACGGCACACGCCGGCCGCCGCCGCTGCCGCGAGCAGACCCCTTCCGACGGCCCTCGCCGCGCAGGCCGGGACGCCTCTCCCCCCTCCGCCCCCGCCGCGGAAAGTTAAGTTTGAAGAGGGGGGACGAGGGAACATGGACATGAAGAAGAGGATCCACCTGGAGCTGAGGAACCGGACCCCAGGAGCTGTTCGAGAACTTGTCTTGGACAATTGCAAATCAAATGATGGAAAAATTGAGGGCTTAACAGCTGAATTTGCAAACCTAGAGTTCCTCAGTTTAATAAATGTGTGCTTGCTTTCAGTTTCAAATCTCCCCACATTACCTAAATTGAAAAAGCTTGAGCTCAGTGACAATAAAATCTTTGGAGGTCTGGACATGTTAGCAGAAAAACTTCCAAATCTCACACACCTAAACTTAAGTGGAAATAAACTGAAAGATATCAGCACCTTGGAGCCTTTGAAAAAATTGGATTGTCTGAAAAGCCTGGATCTGTTTAATTGTGAGGTCACCGACCTGAATGACTACCGAGAGAGTGTCTTCAAGCTCTTGCCCCAACTAAGCTACCTGGATGGCTATGATAGAGAGGACCGGGAAGCCCCAGATTCAGATGCAGAGGTGGATGGTGTAGATGAAGAGGAGGAGGATGAAGAAGGAGAAGATGAGGAGGACGAGGAAGATGAGGATGGTGAGGAGGAGGACTTTGATGATGAAGAGGATGAGGATGAGGATGAAGACGTGGATGGGGATGAAGATGAAGATGAAGTGAGTGAGGAAGAAGAATTTGGACATGATGGAGAAATTGATGAAGAAGAGGAGGATGAGGATGAAGATGAAGATGAAGATGAAGAGGAGGAAGAAAGCGGAAAAGGTGAGAAGAGGAAGAGAGAAACAGATGATGAAGGAGAAGATGATTAAGACCCCAGATAACCTGCAAAAACAGAACTGTTCAGTATTGGTTGGACTGCTCATGGATTTGGTAGCTGTTTAAAAAAAAAAAA
>NW_004524727.1:6396674-6398097 GCF_000260255.1 Octodon degus | reverse complement strand
GTGCAGCCTGTGGGGCCAGAGTGCTGTGGGGCCTGTGCAGCCTGTGGGGCCAGAGTGCAGCCAGTAATTGGGCCAGGGTGCTAGGATTATACTGGCCGAGTCACACTGGATTTGTTGATGTTCGAGACCAATACACACTCTACAACCAAGAAACTGCTGGAAAATAGTCACTTGATAAGTAAGCCCCATGTGTTGCAGAAAGCATAAAAATAAGATCAACAAGTAGCAATTTAGTCTTCACATAGCAGTAACCTATTTCTGTTTGAAAGGTAGTTCTTTAAGTACAATATCAATTAGAATACATTCTCTTTTAAAAGTTTTATTAGTACATGTTCGCAGTGCATAATGATTGCATTCATTACATGGAGTTGGCTCACATACACATAGCACCCTCATTCTTTTTGGTCCCTTCCCCTCTCTCTCTGCTATGTGGTCAGATCTTATTGTAAGACTCTGCTCCATTTTTAAGTATCTGCTTCAACTCTCACCAAATTAAGCAAGCCAAGCCCTCTGTGTGGTTTGTGGTAGCACATCAGGATGTGGAAGACTGCTTTCCAAACCATTGCTTCCCTCAGCCAACTCGAACGTAAAAGCCCCAGCCCCTCCTGCAGAAAACAACTGGAAAGTGTGGGTGATGGAACGCCAACCAGCAATCCTCCAAAAAGCTCCACAGAGTCTTCTGCCTCTTCACTCCTTCAAACACACCTTGTGGAGACCAAGCAGGGAGAGACCCAAAGAGACTGTATGCATGGATGGCTGTAAGAGCTCCCAGGCCAGAGAACACCAAGGCAGAGAACAGCCAGACAGGCTGTAATAGGACTGCGTGCACAGGAGCAGCTCCCCACTAAAATGAGGGATACAACACCTAAAGCAGCACCCAGTCCACCTCAGGCTAGACTGACATGTTGAGGGAAGCCAGAGTAGACACATGCCAGCCTCAGGGGTCCCCCACATCTCACAAAGCAATGATTCATCTGGAAGTCAAAAGCAGGGTAGCCACAGCCTCTCGAGGTACAGACACAAAGTGAGCCCTCTATCCTGTCCCAAGGGCCCCAACAGCAGGGCAGTGAGTGAAGTGCAAGTGTTATGAGATGTGTACAGCGTGTGTTAAGTGCTTGTGCTATGTTCTCTAGGCTTTGAGTATTGCATGTTGCATGCATGTGTGTGCTTCATGTATGTTGCATATACTACATGTTGTGTGCTGTGGGAAGTGTTCTGAAGACACACTTCTGTGTGCTGGAGTGGACATGACCTCTCTCATTGAATGGCTGAATCTAGAATGTGTGACTGACTCGTGGTGCAAAGCTAGGATTTTTTTTTAATTTATTTTAATTGACATCAGTTATTTTTATTTTAAAGAAAGAAAAAATAATAAAAAACAGTGGTACAAAATCTCAAAACAAGATTTTAGGAGAGTAACAAT
>NW_004524727.1:6380575-6394586 GCF_000260255.1 Octodon degus | reverse complement strand
TTTTTGTGTAAGACTTGCTGTTGCGTGGATAGCTGTGATTGGTGAGTCAACTGTCTATGGCTACCAGTTACATTGAGATTGTAACAGCATTTTTACTTTCTGTACAACAAACAAACTTTGTAAATAAAATCTTAACATTTAAAAAAAAAAATAGGCAAGTGTTTTGGAATTAAGGGATTTTGAGGGGATTCATGTGTGTCTTTTACTGTAGTCAATGTATTAAACACACATGTTCACCACCTATTCTGATCACTCTTGTACAATGATAAGAGAAAAGCCAGAAATGTTCACCCAGAGAGCCCCTCTGGTAATCCTGCATGAGCAAGCCGTTTCCGTCCAAAGTTCAGTGCCAGAGCAGGACCTGTGCTGGGCCTTCCCTGATGCTCTGAGATGTGCCAATGTGAGAACCCTTCCTGTGACTCTCAGTGGCTTCATGAGGGACCTAAAGGTCCAGTCAGACACTCTTCTCATGGCCTGAGATGAAAGCCCACAGCAGAGTTGTCTGTGAAATCAAAATGGTGGCCAGGGATGCTCCCCTGAGGAGAGGGAGCCAGGCAGAGCCCACATTCTTCTCTCTGGTGTGGACATCCACAAAAAGAGTGCACAACAAGAAGCCCCTGCCCATCTGGACAAAAGGGCTCTGGAGCTCAGCCCACAGCTAGTAAGGGCCCTCCCACCCCACCCCAGGAGTTCCAAGCCACTTGGATTTGCAGAGAGGAGGCTGCATTTCTTCCTTACTGTGCAGCGGGTCTCTACACAGTGACTTCGACCAGCCTTATACTTACCATCAGGGCCAATGTGGTCAGCTCTGTTTTGCTGCTAAAGTCCTGAAGCTCAGAGGGGCCCCATGGCCAGAGGGTCAGCACCTGAACTTATTCTGCCAGAGTAAGGCTACTGGACCATAGTCCAACTGTGAAGAAATCAACAGAACTGAAGAACACATTATAATAGCCAAACTAGATAGTCTAAATTAAAAGATAGAATCAACAGAATCCTGCCATTTTATCAAAGAATGTGTGTGTGTGTGTGTGTGTCTGTGTGTCTGTGTGTTTGTGTTTTGCTTCCTTAATCCTGAGCAGATGGTACATACCTGTAATTCCAGTAATCTAGGAGGGTAAGGCAGGAGGTTGAAAGTTTGGTCCTCTCCAGCCAGAGCCCAGGCCCGGCGCCTGTGTGGGACCTTCTGCACACTCACCTAAACCTCCTCAATCAGACAAGCCTGGTGTGGAACCCTGCAGCAGAACTCCCTGCAGAGAGGTTGGGGCTAGACCCACCCAGCTAATCCAGGAGTTGAACTTCTTGCCAGAAGGGCACAGTGAGTTCACTTCCATGGGCTGCAGCAGGAAGAAGCTGAGCACAGCAGCCAGACTCAACCCAGGATGAGTTCAAACATGGTAGAGCCAGACCCAGTAAGCTGAGACACTTTGCTAAACCCAGATCTATGAGAACATCCTCTGTCTTTCTCTGTTGATTGAGAGAGGGTGCAACAGGTAACTGGGGTAAACTAAACTTCCTAGAAGACCCCCATGTACATCAAGGGGAGGTGATCAGACAGAACTTAGGGGTACTAATTTAAATACAAATTCCCAATTTAGTATCTGTTAACTACATAGATATAATGTTTGCTCTTATGGTCTAAAATACAAAACCATTAGTTACAAAAGTTTGTCAACTGCTAAATATCACTACCCATTATTAGTGTTCCTAATTGTAGTTCTGTAAATACAAAACTGTAACTGCCTTAACCACATAACCTATCCTGGATAAGAATTTGGGTAAGTGCTAAGGTAATAACTGCACCAAAGCTCTACACCAAAGGTCAGAGTACAGTGCTATACAAAATAACAAAATTTGAAGCCATCTTGCCAACCTGGTCACTTTATCAGCTTAGGTACAACCTCGCAAAAATAAAATTAAAAAGGGTTGGGGACATAGATCAGTGTCAGTGTCCTGGGTACAATCCCCAGCAGAGAGAAAAGAAATGTATTAAGCATCTGCTGGATACAGTGGCTCCTGGACCCACACGGTTCATGCCAGAATTTCACAGGTACCACAACGTGGAATGGCTAAGGTGTCTCTGAAGCCATCTGCCCCTTAGCAGGGTACAGCGCGATCAGTTGCCCAAGGGCCACACACACACGAGGAGTGTTGAAGACTAGCAGATCATGTGGGCTGACAATGCAGGCCAGTCATATCATCTTAGTGGGCTGTAGGACCCAACACAGAGTCAGGCACATGAGTCACGTCATCTTAGTGGGCTCTAGGCCCTGACACAGAGTCAGCCATGTGAGTCACGTCATCTTAGTGGGCTCTAGGCCCCAACACAGAGTCAGCCACATGAGTCACATCATCTTAGTGGGCTCTAGGCCCTGACACAGAGTCAGCCACATGAGTCATGTCATCTTAGTGGGCTCTAAGCATTGACACAGAGTCAGCCACATGTCAGACATTTGAAGTGAACACAAAGATAGAGCGAATGTAACCATCACATACAGTTAAGTGACTAAGCCCTGTTAGATGGCCACACTCATCCCCCAAGTGGCCAAGCTGAGAGGGAAAAACAGAGACAGAATCCACCCCCACTAAGTAGGATATACAAAGACTACACTTCTATCAAGGACTGCCCGGGAGCAGCGATACCTGCTTGACCAAGACAGTGAACAAGCCGCCCGATAGTTCTGAAAGCCGACTCATAGTAGCTTTGTGGGGTGGAAAGTCCAGGCAGTAATATGATCCGAATGGAATAAGGAACGTTAGCCCACCAAGAAGAAGATAGAACGCTGTTAGAAACCACAGAAAGAGAAGAAATGAAATTCACACAGACAACTGAATTGTCTGTCAGAAACAAGTTTGTGACTGAAATTGTCCAAGTGCCCAAGGAAAATTAACATCATGGAAGATGAGAGCAATTATAAAAACATATTAATAAAACAATCATCCATACAAAGGTCTCAGTGTGCCACGACCTATCATGTTTCATGATTTTGTCTCCTTTAATTTTAGAGCAATCAAATAGACTGGCTTTACATGTCAGAAAAACTTTTTTAAAAACAATGTAAACAAATCTTATTTTGAGGGGGCCCAGCCCTAGCTCAGTTCTTTAAGTGGCAGCTTCCACAATGCTGGCAGCCTCAGTTTGCTGTAGTTCGATCCCCACAACACTCCAGCCATGCAAAAGTGCCCTGAAGGCATTCAAGGTGCAAAACACACACACACAAAAAAAAAAAATCTTATTTTGAGAAAATTAATAACATTGGTAAAACCAGGTCCAGAGTAGGCAGGAAAAGAGGACACTGACTTTAAGTAGCAGAAGGAAGGAAGCTACTGGAACTACAGTCTAAACACATTAATAATAAGGATATATTATGAAAATTCATGCCAAAGCATGACAGATGAAATGAAAAGATCCCTTGATAGCATGAGCTACCAAAACCCTCTACAGAAGAGGCAAATCATCTAAATAGCCTTGTGTCAAGGAAGGAAACCAAATGTGTATGGTAAAGCTTTTGACAAAGACAATTTTATGCTAAGCTGGTTTCATGTTGGTTTAAGAAAGCTGCCGAAATTTCTGCCTGATTAGATTACTGTTTAGAAAATAATTCTATTCTAATTTCCCTAATCCAGGTGCAGGCAGAAAGTAAGAAACAAGCAAAAAGGTCTCGGTGGTAACAGACACCAGGCTTGTAATCCCAGCCCTCTGGGAGGCTGAGGTAAGCAAACTGCAGATTGCAAGTTCAAGCCTAGCCTGGGCAACTTAGCAAATTAGCAAGACCCTGTCTCAAAATAAAAAAGGACTGAGGATGTAGGCCAGTGTGGAGGCCCTGGGTTCAATCTCCAACATGCCAAGAGAATTAAATAAATAACAGCATAATCACTTGTGCAAAGACAAGTTTATAATGTATATAAGGGCAAATTTCATTTACAGGTTGTATTAAAGGATTAGAATAACCTTTAACTCTATGTTGAGAAAAAGTTTGTAATTACAAAGAAATAAATTTTAGAGAGATGCTTTTCCTAAGCAAAACTGCATCCTGTGCCACAATACACCTTGACACTTTTCACCTCACATCTGGACTTCCCTATAACATCAGGATCGTATGTTTTTAGCAAAAAGAAAAATCAAGGACTTCATTTCTCTGAGGGTTTTGATGTTTGAATTAATCCCCTGTGACATCCATGCTGCCATCATCCTTTCTAAATTTTCTCTCTTCTATTTCAAGAGGGCAGTCTTAGCCAGTTACTGATTTGCTAACAGCTTCGCATGCGACCCACAAATCTCATATCAATTCCATCCATGTCATGAAATCTTCCATCTTTTTCAAAACGGCTGTCCTCCTTCTGCAATTGATATGGGTGATGTGCTTGGTAGTTCCGATAATATAAAAAAACAGTAAGCAACTGATAGCTGTTAGAGCAATGGACTGGATGCATGCTAGTACACTACAGGAGGGTGCTTTGGACTGATTTTATAAACCACTGTTTCATTTTTTTTTTTTAATTTGTTGTTACAGGGTCTCACTGCACAGCTCAGACTCATAGTGATCCTCCTGTTTTCAGCCTCCTCAGCTCTGGGATTACAGGCGTGTGCCACTAGGCCCAGATTCTGTGGCCAGTTCAGTCTGCCCTGGGGGCAGGGCTGACACAGCTTGAGCCATAGTCCTTGCACTTGCCTAAACATGCCTAAGCAGGCACTTAGTCCACTGAGCTATCTTTTTTTTTTTTTTTTAATGTATAGATTTAGGTTTATTTTTTTTTTAATTTTTCTGGCCTTTCATAAAATATTATTTATTATGTTATAGTACAAGAGCAAAAGTAGGGGGGAAAACATATGTTTCCAGAATACATCTTGCAGGCCCCTATAAGCTACTGTTTTAATTGCTACCATTTCCCTTTGAAATATCATAACCATAAGACTCAGACACTATACGCTGGCCTGATAGTGAAAATTCCTACTTACACAATACACAGTGATATTACATTGCAAGCTCTACTTAGTTCTGGGAATACAGATTTATTAATGAAATCATATTCAACTGTGTTTCTTTTTAAAACATTTTATTAGTGACTATTGTATAAAGTATTGCACTTCAGTATGGTATTTTCATATTTGTGTGTGACACTTTTATTACCTCCGTCCCCCCTCCTGCCTTACACCCTGTCCCCAGGGGCATTCCCTTCCACTTGCTTACCTCGTCTGTGTCTTATATTTGATTCTTGTCACTGCGCATTTCCTAGGCCTTGTACTGGAGACTTCAGACACATCTTAAATGCTGAATTTACCTGAAAGAAAGCCCCAAACCTCTTTGGAATCACAGTCCACTAGAGTATTTGAGCCATTTGCTCTTCAGTTCCTGCCCAGAGACAGAGTCCTAGGGAGAAAACATAAAGCCAGCGCTGTTGCTGCTATCTATCTCAAGCACAAGCTTGAGCCATAAGCTGCAGTCCTTTCCTTTCCGCAGGGTGAGTTTCTGGGGCCCTATTTTCTTACTGCAGTGTGAGTTCCTTTGCATTCAAACAAATAAGCGCCTCTATCAGAGCACTTTAATCTCAGAAACAGAGTGACTTTGGGCACGTTGAGTGCTATCTCAAGGCTTTACCTTCCTCACTTCCAAAATGGGCACCATTGTAGCCCCCTCCTGCCAAGTATTGCTGGGAGGGTTGCACGGGTTGAGGCTTCCACGACACTTCTACGACCTCATTCATTGTGTTTTGTAGATATGGACCACTATAGAGGGCTTGTAGCTGTTGTTAAAAAGCTGCTGATTTTCAACCAGTCATGGTGGCACACTTCTGTAATCCCAGCACTCAGGAGGCTGAGGCAGAAAAATCACAAGATCAAAGCCAGCCTGGGCTACATAGTAAGTGCAAGTCCAGCTTGGACTAAACAGACAGACCTTGTCTCAAAAATACAAAACTCAAAAATACAAAATTATTGAATTTTTTAATAACTATTTTAGTCAAAGCTAAAAGGTAGGAACCAGAGAGTAAATGAGTACTGCTGAAGTATCACCCACAAAATAAATGTCCCCACAGGGAAGAACATTTTTGGAGAAGAAGTTCTAGGAGTGAGCCAGAGAGTTGCTTCCTGCTCTTATCCCACCCACTTGCAAGGAAAAAAAAAAGAGGTGTGATCTACTAATTGCCAGACATGTTCCAACCACCCCATGAGACACTTAATAGATACTTCTGGTTTGACAGCAAGCATACACGGTGCCATTTGTTTTCTCTACTTTGTATGTGTGGGACTTAAGACTCAAAAGTGAAAGTGACTTCCCAAGAACCAGAAACAAAAACAGAAGCACCAGATTTGACTGTGATCTTTCTGTGTCTGCTCTTTTCCATCCAGCACGTTGCCATGGATGCTACCTTACCCTCCCCACCCCATGGCATGTGATGACCCAACCCACCAGCTGGTGGTTGCAGAAGGAGCCAGGCTCTGAGCCCGTGCTTCAGATGCCAAGGACAAGCCTACAGATGCCTCACATTTTATCTCTGCTCTGTTCTCCAAAGCGGGTCTTCCAGCTCTCCAAAATGCTTAAGATGAATTATAGAATTATTCCTATGTTGATTTCACTCCAGCTTCAGTTCTTAAAGATGTGAATTAATTCAATTTGCATTTTTCAGGAAAACAATATAGCATAGCAGCAAGAACACAGAATTTAAAATTACATTTTGGCCTCCACCACTTACAAACTAGATGAGACCAGGCAAACCATATGATCACCCTGAGATTCATTTTCTTCCTCTGTGAAGTCCAAATAATGCTGCCCAGGGCAGTTGTAGGTGGACTTTTGTAGCCACCTTCCTCACCTCCAAAATGGGCACCACCATAGCCCCGTGAGTACTTGTTACCATCCCTGTATGAAAGGCTGCCATCACACCATCAGTGCTCTTCCTCGTAGGAAAACAAGGTCCATACGGGAGAAAGCGAGAGTGTAGAGAGAGTTCCAATCATTTAAGGGGTTCTTACATATGGAAAAAGAAAGAGAAAAGCAGAGTGAAAAAGGAAGGGAAATTAGTTCAAAAATTATTTCCTATAAGGGAAAATGAAATGGCACTGTACTGTTACACCATACTGACAGCAATCTTTGAACTCAAGCTTCAACAAAATTTAAAATTTTCAGAATAAAATATAAGAGCAAATAGACTTCGCTTTAGCATAAATAAGATTTTGCAAGATCATAAAGTGTTAACTGTAAAATAAGATTGATCAATTTGACTACATTACATTACACTGAAATATAAAATCTGTTCATCTGCCTTTTAAGAGATTTTTTAAAATCAGCAAATAGACAATAAAATACTCATGACATATCAGACAAAGGGAGAAAATATATGAATAATTTCTGAAAATCAAAGTTAAAAAAGACAATGCAAGGGCTGGTGAGATAGCTCAGTAGACTAAGCACTTGCTTAGGCAAGCACAAGGGTCAGGGTTAGATCCCGGGCACCACACGCTGGGCCGGCCCCGCCCCCTGGGCATGCTGAGCCTATGATGGAGTCCAGGCGTGGTGGCACGCACGTGTAATCTCAGCATAGGGAGGCTGAAAGCAGGAGGATCACTACAAGTCTGGGCCGCATAGTTAAACCCTGCATACACACACACACACACACACACACACACACACACGCACGCACGCACGCACGCACACACGCACACACAAAGACAATTCAGTAGAAAAAATAGTAGACATGAGAGAAATCAAAGAAGTAGGAAAACATAAAGCCAGTGAAAATGTAAACTTGTGTTCAAGTTCACTTTTTTTTTTGGCTCCGAATGCTTTCAGGGCAGGTTTGGCCTACTTGAATTGTGGGGCTCGAACCACAGCAACCTGAGCCTGACTGCTTTGTTGAAGCAGCCACTTAAAGAACTGAGCTAAGGGGCAGGCCCCCTCAAGTTCACTTTTAATCAGATGGACACAAATCCAGACCAAGGATGGGTCGTTTTCCACCCTGTGGTTGACAAAAACTGAGAAGACAATGAAAACTGGTGGAAAGATTATGCAACAATGAGCTAATAACAATAATTTGGGGCTATCTTTCGAAGTTTAACTTCTGCATGTTTTGTGGTTGTGCAATTGCACTACTATAGCAAAGCATAGTAAAATTTTTATGCATACCCACAGGAGATGTGTAGGAGAGTGTTCATGGAAACACTGTGTAATAAGGGCAGGAGAAACAAAATAAGTCATTAGGGTCCATAAAGAAAAAAATGACATAGTAACTCAGAGAATGTTACACTTCAATAAAATATCAACTATAAGAGGTGACTGGTTATTAGGAGCTACCGAGATCGCTAAAGAATATATAATTCAACTAAATCTATGCATCAGATTTGGTAATGTGACTGGTTTGACAGTATTGGTTCTACCTATCCAGGAACAGAAGATACCTTTCCATTTTCTGATGTCCTTATTGATCTCTTTTTCACAGTAGGTAGTTTTCATTGAAGATGTCTTTAGTTCACTTCCTTGGTTAGATTAATGCCTAAGTATTCAATTTTTCCTTCAAACTACATATTATGTTTCCTAATGTCTCTTTCAATGAGTTCATTATTGGTGTGTAGGAATGCAATAGGGTTTTGTTGTTATTGTTGTTGTTGCTTTAATATTTATTTATTTATTTATTTATTTATTTATTTATTTGTTACAGAGTCTCACTACATAGTTTTGGCTCATAGTGATCCTCCTGTCTCAGCTTCCCCAGCACTGGGATTATAGGTGTGTGCCCCCATGCCTGGTTCTGGGGTGGCACAACACACCCAGGGTTCTGGGACCCATACACATGTGGTACCAGGGATTGAACTCAGGTTCCTATGCTTGATAGAAAGACATTTAGGTCACCGAGCTATCTCCCCAACCTTGCAATAGGGTTTTGTGAGTTGATTTTATATCCTGATACATTATTGAATTTTGTTTATTAGTTTTTGGTGGAATAATTTTGCATTTCTGTGGAAAAATAAAAAGTAAAAGATCATGCACTTTGAGGCCATAATGCACAGTGAAATAAATGACACATAAGCTTAAATAGTTTGTAACCTGTCCTATATGAGAAACCCAAAGTATAAATAGTTTAAAGAGCTAAAGATAGACAATAGAGAAACCATGTGGGGGAGGCCTTCCAACAGCACACCAAAACCAAAAGAGAAGGCTTGTGTTCCCCCACGTGCCCGTTCCTGACCACGGTGAGATGTTTCCAAGCTCTTCCTCATGGCACAAGACAACACTGGCTGTGATGTTGCACAGATGCCATCAGGGACAATATGGATAAACTCACGCCATGCCATGTAGTGACCCCGGCAGGGGATGAAGAGCTCCAAGCAGCAACACTCGAAGGAAAGGACGCAGATAATTGCCAATGAGAAGCAGACAGAGTCACTGAAGAGCACATTTAACTAGTCCAAAGTTCACGAAATTGGCCTGGTTTTTGGGTTGAGTGGGCATGAGTGAACATTTGTTTTATCATTATATTGTATCCTAGAAGGACATAAATTGAAAGACAATCACACATATTGTTGAAACTGCACTGTGAACAATTTTGAGTTTATGAGGTATGATTGCAGAATAGAGTGAATATTTAAATTTTCAAAAATGCATTCAGTAAAAAATAGCTGTTGTTCATTCCCCTAAAGAGCCTTCCTTTGCTTCAAACACACTTTGAATGGTTCTCATTCTTGTTACTTTCTTTTTTCTTAAAAGAAAAGTTTAAAAAAAAAAAAAGAAAGAAAAGTTAGGTGTCTTACCATAATGAAAACTAGGAGCTTAAGATTACACTATTAAAAAAATATTTTTAAAAAAGAAAATATATATTTTACAAAATTAAAAATAATACAAAAAAGAAACAATACAGAATATCACTAAAAAAAAATACAAGAATTCAACCATGATTGTTTTATGGCTTATTGTCTTCAAATTAATTGCTCAGATTAGCAGATATGGGCATGCAAAATTGGTCAAAAATTGTAAAAAATTTAAAAAAGAGAGAAAAATAATTAAATATTGCCTGCTCCTCAGACCAGCAGAAATCAGCAGTACAGTTATCCAAGCTAGCCATTGTGTGTGTGTGTGTGTGTGTGTGTGTGTGTGTTTACACATACAAGTCTGATTCATTTCACTTGTGACTATGGTCTCGAGTTGCATCTATTTTATCCATCATATAAAATGCCACATCTTGTTTATCCATTCTTCAGATTGTGGGCATTTGGATTGTTTCCAAGATTTAGCTATGCCAAACTATGCTTCTATAAACATGAGTGCACCCATATCACTGTGGTATGTTTTCAGTTCTTCTGGGAAAATACCAAGGATGGAAGTACTGGGTTGAATGGGACCTATAATCCTACTTTTTGAGAAATATTCACACTGCTTGCCTTAGTGGTTGAACCAGCCTGCACTCCCACCAACAGTGGAGAAGGGTTCCTTTTGCCCCACATCCCCTCCAGGATTTGTTATTGGCTGACTTTTTGATGATAGCCATTCTTTCTAGCATAAGATGGAATCTCAGTGCTGTTTCAATTAGCATTTCTAGAATGACTTATGATATTGAACATTTTTTCATATATTTATTTGCCATTTGTATTTCTTCACGTGAGAAGCATATATTCATCTCAGATGTCCATTTTTAGATTGGGTATTTGAGTTTAGGGGACCTGATTTTTTTTAATTCTTCTTTTAAAAATAATTTTATTAAGAAGCAAAAAGCAATGAGACAGTTTCAAAACCTATTAGTAGGACAGTGTCAATAATTAATACATTGCATATTGTTGTCTTAGTGGTTATTCATTGTACAAGATGCAGACATGATATCCTGTCCACAAACACTATTAGAACAAATATTTCTATTCATTGAATTAAGAGAGAGTAGCTGTATATCTAGCCTAACTATTTTGAATATACAGATACAAAATGGTCATTCATTTGTATCCCCTTCTTTTTGTTTAGTTTTGTCAGAGAAGGGTATTCCATTCTCATGTAAATATTGTAGGTGTGTGAATTCAGCAAAATATTTCAATATGTTCTAGATAGAAGTCCTTTGTCTGATGGAAAGTCCACTAAATTTTTTTCCCAATTTGTGGGTTTCCTTTTTATTTTGTTGGTGATGTCTTTTGAAGTGGAGAAACTTTTCAAAAAGATGAGATCCGAGTTGTTGATTCTTTGAAGTATTTCCTGTGCAGTTTGGCTTTTGTCCATGAACACTCTGCCAACCCTATGTCTTCAAGATTTCTACCTACTTTCTCCTTCAGTAGATTTAGTGTTTTAGTTTTAATCTTTAAATCTTTGATCCATTTTGACTGTAGTTTAGTGCCTGGTAATAGACATGGGTATAATTTTAGCCTTCTAAATGTGGAAATCCAGTTTTTCCAGTACCATTTATTAAAGAGGCTATCTTTCTTCCAGTGAACATGTTTGGACACTTTGTCAAAGGTAAGATGGCTGAGTGCATTTGTAATTGTGTATGCATGTTCTAATCTGTTCCATTAATCCTCAGGTGTGTTTTTTGTCAGTACCATGATGATTTTATCACAGTATCTTTGTAGTATAGTTTTAACTCAGGGATTGTGTTACCTCCTGCCTTTACTTTGCTGCCCAGGATTACTTTTGCTGTTTTACCAATACTATTGGTATTTTAACTTGGATTGAATTGAATCTGCATAACAATTTGGGGAGTATGGCCATTTTCACAGTGTTGGTTCTTCCTATCCAGGAGCAAGGAATATCTTTCCATTTTCTGAAATTTTCTTCAATCTCTTTTTCCACAGTATTGTAATTTTCACTGTGTAGACCTTTCACTTCCTTTGTTACATAGATATCTAAGTATCTCATTTTTTTAAGGTTATTGTGAAAGACGTGTTTTATCTAATTTCTCTCATTGTGTGCTTGTTGTTTGTGTACAGAAATGAAATTGATTTTTGAGTGTTGACTTTGTATCCTGTTATGCTACCAAATTTGGTTATTATATACTAGACTTTTGGTGGAGTTTTTAGGGTCTTCTATATAGAGTAACATATCATCTGCAAATTATGATAATTGCACTTCTTTGTTTTCCAGTCCTTATTCCTTTTCTTTCTCTCTCTTGTCTAATTGTCCTGGATAATGTTTATAGAACTGTATTGAGTAAGAGTGATGACAGTGGACATCTTCATCTTGTTCCTGATTTTAAAGTGAAGACTTTAAGTTTTTGTCCATTTAGTATGGTGTTGGCTTTTGGTTTCTCATGTATAGCTTTTATCAGGTTGAGGTAAAATCTCATCTATTCCAATGTTCTGTAGGCTTTTTAACATGAAGAAATGTTGGACTTTGTCAAAAAGCTTCTGCATCTATTGAGATTACTGCATGATCTTTTTCTTTGACTCTGTTGGTGTGGTGTATTGTATTTATTGATTTACAAACATTGAATCATCCATGCATTCCTGGAAGGAATCCCACTTAGTCATGGGTATATAATCTTCTTGATGATTTGCTGCATTTTTTTGCTAATTTTGTTGAGGATTTTTGCAACTATGTTCATTTGGAAGATTGGCCTGTAGCTTTCTTTTTTGGTTGGGTCCTTCTCTGGCTTTGGTATCAGAGTAATACTTACCTCCAGGAATGAGTTTGGGAGAATTGCTTCTCTTTTGATTTCATTGAAGAGTTTGAACAGATTGACATTAAATCTTCTCTAAATTTCTGGCAGCATTTTATCTACAAGCTGTGAAGCCACCAGGACCTGGGCTTTTTTCTGTTTGTAAGTTTTTTATTACATTTTAAACTTCATCAACTGATATTGGGTTATTCAGAATTTTTATATCTTCTTCATTCAGCTTTGGTAATCCATATGAATCTGACCATTCCTTCTGTGTTTGTCATCTTGTGAGAGTAAAGATTTTGGAAATAGGTATTCAGGATCTCCTTAATTTCTATAGGATCTGTAGTGATTTCATCTTTTTATTCTTATTGTACGGACTTGAGGTTTTTTTTTTTTTCTTTTTTGATAAGGTTGGTTAGGGGTTTATAAATTTTATTTATTCTTTCAAAGAACAAGCTCTACAATTCATTAATTCTTTGTATTTTTTCATAGTCTCCATTGCACTTATTTATGCTCTGATTTTTATAATTTCCTGATTTCTTTGGGCTTTGCACTTAACTTGTTCTTCTTTTACTAGAATCTTGAGGTGCAGGTTGTTTATTTGGTCTCATTCTGTTCTCATGATGTGAGAATTCACTGCTATAAATTTCCTTCTCAAAACAGCTTTCATTGCATCCTACAAGTTCCACTAAACTGTATCTGCACTTTCATTTGATTGTAAATACTGTTTAACTTCTTCTTTAATTTCACCTGTGACCCATTGATTCAAAATGGTTATTTAATTTTCATATGCTTATGGAGTTTTTGCAATTTCTTTTGTCAATAATTTTCCAGTTATGCCCCACCCCTGGGGCACACTGGGGCAGCAATTGAGACTGGGCGTGGTGTCACATGTTTGTAATCCTAGTTCTTGAGAGGTTGTAAACAGGTGGATCACTATGAGTCCCACCTAGTAGTGAGACCCTGAACACCCTGTAGACCCTTCCTTAAAATACAAAATAATAATAATAATTTTCCAGTTTCATTGCACTGTGGTCAGATAATATTCATGGAGTAATTTCATGTCTTTTTCACTTACTTAAGCATGATCTATATGCTAAAATATAGTCTATTTTGAAGAATGTCCTATGTGCAGCTGAGAAGAATGTATATTCTGATTTTGCTTGGTGGAACATTCTGTAAAGTTCTACTAAGTCCATTTCATCACAAGTTTGGTTTAGTTCTATTATTCCTTTGTTGATGTTTTGCCTAGTTGATCAGTGTCTTTATGAAAATGGAGTGTTAAAGTCCTCCATTACAATGTATTATTACTCATTTGATTTTTCATGTCTGTTAAAATTTGAATTATAACATGGAAATTAAATGACACCCTACTCAGCAACCAATGGGTCACAGATGAAATTAAACAAGAAATTCAACAATATCTACAATTCAATGAAAATTCAAG
>NW_004524727.1:6373882-6376475 GCF_000260255.1 Octodon degus | reverse complement strand
AATATAACATATGTATGTGATAGTACAAATCTGACGATGTCTTCCTATACTTATACAGAAATTGTGTACCTAAACCCATGCAAATTTTCCTATGAAGAATTTTATTGTTATCATATGTATTTGTTTTCCTCTTTGGAATGTGAAAATAAATAGAAAATGTGTTTTTAAAAAAATTTGAATTATATAGTCGGGTGTTTCTATATATGGTGCATATATACTCATGATTGCTATCTCTTCTTCTGGCAATTTCCTCCTAACAAGCATGTAAATGACCTTATTTATCTATTTTTATCATTCTTGGTTTGAAATTCACATCTTCAGCAGCTAGAATAGTTATTCCTGCTTTTTTTTTTCCGGGTTCCTGTTGCATGGAATATTGTTTTCCATTTCCTTTTGAGTTAAATATGTTTCCTGTGTACAGTATACTGTTGGATTTTGTTTCTAATTCCATTCTGCCAGTATGCTTCTTTTGATTGATGAATTGAGTCCATTTACATTAGTGGTCATAACTAATATATATTGGCTTATTGTTGTCATGTTATTTTCCTGCTGTAGATTCCCAACTTTTCCCCTCTGTTTAATTGCTTACTCTGCTTGTTGGTTCCTTTCTATTGTTGTTCTTGAAGATGTGGTCATTTTTGTCTTTTTCTAGAATATTTGTCTATACTGTTTGTAGGGTTGGTTTAGTAGTCATAAATTTCTTCAGTTTTTCTTTGTCATGAAAGTATCTTATTTCTCCATTAAATTTGAACACACATGTATTTATTTATTTATTTGTTTGTTTCGTACAGAGTCTTGCTACGCAGTTGGGACTCTTAGTGATCTTCCTGTCTCAGCCTCCCCAGTGCCGGGTTACAGGCATGTACCACGTGCCTAGTTTCAGTGACCAGCACAGCCCATTCATGGTTACAGGGTTAGCACAGCATGCAGTATCAGGTATTGAACCTGGGTCCTTGTGCTTGCCAGGCAGTCATGTTGTGATTTTGATGGGCTTTGCATTACAAGTGATCAGGTTTTTTTTTTCTAACAGCTTTTAATAATGTTCTTTTTTTGAATTTCTGAGATCTTGATTTTTATGTGTGTGTGGGTAGATTTATTTTGATTTTGACTAATTGGAGCATATAAACTTTACTTAATAGTATATCTAGTTCTTTTCCCATGAATGGAAAATTTTCTGCTACCACTTCTGTAAATAATCTTTTTATGTCATTTGTGCTAACTCCTCTATTTCATCAACACCTATCAATCCTACATTCTTTTTCTTTGCATCATCTTGTAGCTGTTGAATTAGTTTTTCCTGGTTCCTTGTTATCTTTATGAGATCTTTCCTTTTGTAATTGCTAGCTGCAGTGCTGTCTTCAAGTCTGAAAGTCTATCTTCAATTTCATTCAAGCAGTTTTGCCAACTTTCAATGGAGTTCTTAATGTCCTGGATATCTGTTTGAGTCTGCTTCATGCATGCTAATTCTTTCCTGTATTATTCATTCAATGTTTCCATGATTTTCCTATTCTTACCTCAGTTGCTATGATTTCAGAAATTTCGTGTGTGTGAAAGTTCTTCTATCTCCTTGTCTCCTGAACTCGTTCCGGGTGGACTGGAGGTCTGAGATTGCCTTTTGCTCTTTTATTTAGACATTTTCAAAGCTCCCAAAATTCACCAAGGCTAGGGGGCCAGCTAGACTGCTCAGAGGATTAAAGTGCCTGCTTAGGCAGACACAGGGAACAGAGTTCAATCCCCAACATGCCATGCCGGCCCTGCCCCCAGGGCAAGCTGAGACAGCAACTGAGACAGAGTATAGTTGTGTGCCCCAGTAATCCCAGAGTTTGGGAGCCTAAAAACAGGAGGATCACTACAAGTCTACTCTGTGTAGTGAGACCCTAAAGACCCTGTACTAAATTATAAATAAATAAATAAATAAATAAATAAATAAATAAATAAATCTTCACCAGCGTTCAAGGCTGCTCCTGCAATGTGGCAGGAGGTCAAGGCTTACTGACATTCCCCAGACTGTCTAGGACTCAGTGTGGCTTCTGCAACAGTCTTCTTGTTACTTTCTGAAGCAGCTGTGGAGCCCTTTCTCCTGAGTGTCCTTACAAGGTAAGATTTTTTTTTTAAATACAGTGACCAGTACTGCTAAGTGCTATCCAATGGAAAGGCAGGCTCCTAAAATAACAACACTGTGTCCTCATTTATCTTAGTAACTGGACCTGGCACCATGTGACTCTGGTTCTTTCCCAAAGTCACAATGACCATGAAAGGGAAATGTTTTGAATCCATTCAGAACATCAAGGCAGTCAGGATATCTTGACTAAAGACACTCAAGAAAGAGAACTTCCAGAACTGTTTCAGGAAGTAGCAAGAATGAAGAGATGAGTGTTCTGAAGTGAGAAGAAAGATTTTGAGGGGAATAATTACAATGTGTCTTTTACTGTAACAATTTTTTTAATTTAAGCATTCAGTTTTTTGGGGGGTTTGGGATTTTTTACAGTTTAACATATTTTAATAACAAACTTACAGGAACAGCACAGAAAGACAAACAACATTAAAAACATGTACTAGGGGCCGGGGAGATGGCTCAGTGGAATAAGCACTT
>NW_004524727.1:6365522-6373350 GCF_000260255.1 Octodon degus | reverse complement strand
CTAACATTCAAAACTACCAATAACAGGAAGAAGAGGGGGGAAAAAAATTGAGAATGAAATGTTTCCCGCCATAGTGGACTCCTAAGCACGTTCTCCACGTATGCGGCGTGCTAGTTAGATATCTTTTGGCATAATTGTTACACGTTTGGCGTGGATGGCACACAAGTTGTTATCTCCAAACAGGCCAGCCAGATAGGCCCCACTTGCCTCCTGTAAAGCACCAATAGCTGCGCTCTGGAAGCGAAGATTTGTTTTGAAGTCCTGAGCAATTTCTCAAACCAAACGCTGGAAAGGAAGTTTGAGAATCAGAAGTTCAGTGGACTTCTGATAACGTCTAATTTCACGGAGCGCCACAGTCCCAGGCCTGCAACGCTGAGGTTTCTTCGCCCCTCCAGTAGAGGGCGCACTCTTACGAGTGGCCTTTGTAGTCAGTTGTTTCTTGGGCACTTTACTACCGGTGGATTCAGTGGCAGTCTGCTTGGTACGAGCCGTGGCACAGGGACCTCCTTACCCCCTTCTCCTTTGGCTGGAGCTTGGCGAGCGACAGGCGGCGCTGGCGATAGACAGTGATGGCAGCTGCGAATACAATTCGCATTGTTGTTTTGTTTTTTTTTTTATCAAAACTCATATGCACATGAGTTCCCAAAAATGTTTTTAAAATGCAAATTATATTAAATAACCAAAACCAGAATCTGAGAAATTTTCACATGATTATATTACTCTCTTCAGACATTATCTTTTTAGCTCATCCTATAACTGCAATGACATAATTTATTTTTAAAAGATGTCCCAGTTTCCCTCATATAACTTAATGCCATGCTTCCAAGCCTATCTGTCAGAGGACTGATTTCTTTGTGTATTTGTTTCCTCCACTTCATGGTGTGCTGATACTTTATACCTGTACTATGCATAAGGCCACGGGTGCCTGGAACATGAGCTTGGCTTTGTAAGGATAGTAGTAAAGTCTGCACCTCTTTTGGCTGCTTTTGCTTAGAATACTCAACTCACCTAGAGCAGCTAGACCCAAACAGCTCCCAGGCTGGGCCAGTCCTATCCCTGATGGATAAAATCCTTTTTCTCAATCAGATGTGTTCAGCTCTGTTCTCTTTCTTTATCCTTTGTTCTTTATAAGAATGGACAGGTTAGTTTAATTTTTGCCCTTTTTCATATATAAAATGAGAAGAAAAAATATTTAGGAAAAGAATTTTGAGGCAGGCCTAGGGGTAGCATGAGTCAAGCACTCACTTTTGGGGTGATAGAAATACAGAGCAGAACACCAGAGTTTGTATGGGAGCTGCTTCACTTCCTCAACACGCTGTGGAGGACCCCTTAAAATAGGACAAAGGCTCCAACAGTGTCTACTTCAGAGTAAGTTTCCTAGTAACACTGATTTAGGCTCAAATTTGTGCATCTGATCTTTTTGTTGTTGTTGTTTTGTGGTAGCAGGGATTGAACTCAGGACCCTTGTCTGATCATTTTTGTTCTGTGATTGACATCATCGGTCTGTTTTGTTGTCATCTCTGTTCACTTACCTGAAAATATAGTAAAGACTTCTTTGGAGGGAAAATGCTCCTGTAGAAAAAGAAAAAGATTCAGCATTCATATTATCTCCTTGCCTGCTCACTTGACAATGCTTTATAAAGTGCCTGTCGTATGCCAGAGCTACATTATTTATTGGAAAAAAAACAAAAGAAATAATATACAGCCTGCATCTTCAGAGGATGCTCTACCTGGGTGAAGGGGGAGGACAGACTGAGGCACTGACAGAAATCTGACAATTCCTATACCGGAGGTATATGTGGATCCAGGGCAACTCAGAGAAGGGATCACTTGTCTGAAGAGATCAAAGACTCTTCCAGAAGACCATGATCATAGTGGCTTGAGTCAAAAAAATAATAAATTATATTTTACAAGACCCAAAATAGAATATGCATGTTTCCCCACGTACCTTCTTCCATAAGGTGAAAGCGAGTAACACTAAACACTTCCCAGAGATGAAACCAACTACAGGGATAGGTGGATGTAATTAGTAATGACCAGAAGCAGTGCCCTCTAGGGAACATTTGGAAAGGACTGGAGTATTTCCCCTCATTCTAAGTCAGTATATGCTTGGAACACATAATAAATGTATCTGAAGTGGGGACTGTGGCATTCTAGCCTTCTTTCTTTGCCTCTCCTCCCTTCCATGTTATTTCTCCCCATACATAAGCCCTCTTATTTCAGTGTAGTCCAGCTCCCTGTTTTTTTTCTTATTTTGTTCCTTTCACTTGTGATAACAATTGTAGCTATATTACTAGCATTTTTCAGGCATTGATTTGAAAACAAGGAACTTCCTACAAAACCAAGACAGTCTAACACAGGAGGGGCTTACAAAATGCCACAGTGCTCCCTTGGAGAAGGACTACAAATAATCTACCCATTACACATGAGGTCAAAAAGGGGAAGGCAAATGCCAAAGTCCTTACCATGGCCAGGCCTTTCGGGAGCTAAGCTAAGCTGTCCAGCCTCCCCTCTGCCTTCTCTGTGACTCACAAACACCTACTGCATGCACAGCAGTGTAGACTGCAGCTTAGGCCTTGGACTTTTTCCTGTAAGCACAAAGTCCCCCCTCACTGCCTCACCAAGATGAACCTTCTGAAACACACTGATTGGCTATTAAAATTTATAACTTGAAAAATTGTCTTCTGGCCTCCAGTTAAGCATCTCTGACTATTCCTCTTCCACAACTGTCTTTCTTTCTAATGCCCCCAAATACCTTATTTTTCTTCTCTCATTCCCATTCCTCTTCAGAGATTCACACTTAGGCTGTTCTCTGAATCAAAATTGAAACATTTTTTAATTTGATTTTTGTCTTACTGAAACACACAAATTACCACATCATACTGCATGAGAAATGAACTTACATGTGCTTAAGCCTCACGACTCACCAGGAAACTTCATAGAGGACTGTGGGATTTTGCTTACACTAAAGTAGGACTACAGAATTTTGACCTAGAAAATGTAATTCCTTTACTATGCAGTATTGGCCAATACTTCCCATTTTAGTTATCTGCAAATCAATACTAATCTTTATGACTATAAAAAATTTACTGTAAAAGGTTGGTATTATAAAAACTTACTTCTGGTAGAAAACTCAACATTCTTAATATGATTTGTGTTTTATTTCAGGAATAAAACAAATAAATGAAGTCATCTTTTTAAAATTTTGCTACCAGAGCATCCAGAGCATAGACCTATAAAATTTTAACAGCGTACACTAAAAAGTTTATATATTTTACCAGTTTGCTATATTTCTTGAGATGGCAAACACTGGTACTATGTGTAGGAACAGCATGGTTGGTAAGCAACCAGCCAGCACCCAGATCTATTCTGGGTGTTTTATGTGTGATTTCGAAGATTTGCTTGGGCAGTGATTTCAACACGATCAAGACCACCAAGATGAGAAAAGCCAAAATCATGCAGGCTTGACCCTTAAAACTGGGAGGGAGCTGGCAAGGGCCTTGACCTGAAGAATGGGATCAATTGCTGTGCAGTGTATCACAGATACTTCTGCATAGAAGGATTCTGTAGTATAGTACACTACAGAATTATGGAGCTGGAACAGGCTCAACTTCTTTCCACCTGGAAAACTGGCTTCCAGAACTAGAAGGGGCTACAGAGCTATCTTTGCAAATGACTGGGCCTGCCGTGCTGGCCCCATTACCTGGGGCCTGCTGAGATGGCAATTGAGACTGGGTGTGGTGGTTCATGACTGTAATCCCAGCTCTTGGGAGACTGTAAACAGGAGAATCACTACGAGTACCATCTAGTAGTGAGACCCTGAACACCCTGTAGACCCTTCCCTAAAATACAGAAAAAAAAGAAGAAGAAAAAGAGAAAAGAAAGAAAATGGACCCTTGGACAGAAAAGGAAGCAGAGAATCAGGGGAGATAATGCTTTGGTACAGATGCACATAATGAGGGACTGGGGGAACCACAATCGGAAGTCAGATTAATCTCGTGACTTTACACAATCAGCATTCGCAAGTGCTCTGGGGCACATGGCAGACGGCAACACCAGCCCTGCCCACAGCTACTCTGCGAATGCTGACTCTGAGTGCCAGACCAGATCAAGCCCCATGATTTCCCAAAGTCCGTGCTGGCAGTACTCTCTGTGTATAAACTGAGAGAATATTTCTTTTTAAATTCACTTTTCTTCACTGAAATGTCCAAATAAAATTCTTTATTTATTAAACCAAGAAGAACAAGTGATCAAAGCAAAACATCTCACTAAGTTTGTGCTTGTTCCTCCTTCTCTTCCAGGGCCCACATGGAGCAGATTAATCGCTTTCTTTAGGGACACTTGGACTAAACAGATCACCAGATAGAAGCAGAAAAAACAAGAAATGACAACTGACAGCTGCAAATCTGACCATGAGCTGAGTCAGAAAAAGCAAAGAAAGAAGAGACAAATATGAGACATAAAAGTGTGACCACTGTGGTGTGGAAACGCAGCCAGAAAGCCAGGAAGGAGTCAGAGGGAAAATACCCTTCAAATGCACATCCTTCGACACCCCATTTCCTCCAGCTGGGCTTCCTTCTTAACAGCCCATCAGCTCTGAGCTCATTGACAGATCAATCCACGTGGTGAGGTCAGTGACCTCGTGGCCCCGGCCACCTCTCCAGGCCCCACCTCTGAAAATAATGCTTGGCATTTCCAACCTTAACCCATGAGCTGTGGGGGACTCTTCACATTTAAGCCATAACACAAGACTCATGTCCCCCAAAGTCTCTGAAAGAGAGTGTGTGGTGAGGCACCTGTGAGCCGCCTGCATCTTTCCCATTCCTCAGGACCTAACTCTTCCAACATCACCTTCCTAGCTACTGTGACTCCAGCGACTTCGACCTCTTGTTTCATAGCTCTGACCTCAGCAAACACTGAAGGAATGAACCAAGAACTATAGGAATAAATGAGCAAATAAATAATGCATTGAAGAGAAATTATTCTCCAATACAAACTCTGTTGTGCCAGGTTTTTTTGAATCTGAGAAAAATAAAATCTGCCCTTCAGAGAAACATGGAATATTGGTTCCTTTCAACAATGGAAGGCTGTACCTATAACCGTGAGAACACAAAGAAAAGTCAGTGTCTCAAATACAGGACTAAAATGCAAGGTGGAGAAAAAGACATTTTTCAAGCTGAAAGTATAACACTTCCCAAACATATGAGGCAGAGACAGCAGATGGAACAAGGCAAAGTACAGATCACAAGTAGGCTGACCTTCCAGGTGATGACGAAGTGGACGAGTGTGGAGAGGTGTGTGGCCAGCACTGTGCTGCCAGACGCATCTCTGCGCCCAGCCCCTACCTGTCTCCCTGACACTGCATCCCCCACATGTGGCCCTCCTCTGCAAGAACCCCACGTTCTGACCCTGAGTGCCTGTTTCGCTGTCCCATTTCCTAGACCTTTACATATTTAAATTTTGGTCCCCGAGTATGTACATGCACTGCATGAGACTATTAATCACTCAGGAGAGAGGGATTACTGAGGAAAAGGGGACCAAAGTCCGAAGAGATTCTGAGCCTAATGCAGTGGTCTTTAGTTTGCCTCGCTTGGGGGCATCAACATGCTGAGGTTTCGATATAAGATGTCCCTCAAGCCCGGGAAGGGTGGCACATGCCTTTAATCCCAGCACTCGGGAGGCTGAGGCAGGAGGATTGTCATGAGTTTGAGACTAGACTGAGCTATAAAGCAAGCTCAAGAACTGCATAGTGAGACCCTGTCTCAAAAAGAGAAAAAAAAGTCCCTCAAAAATGTGGGGGGGGGGAACAAACTTGTAAAAGGCCGGCCAGATAGCTCAGCAGACTAAAATGCCAGCTTAGGCTAAGTGCAGGGGCCAGGGTTCGATCCCCGATGTGCTGTGCTGGCCCCACCCCTGGGGTACACTGAGATGGCCAATGAGACTGGGCGTGGTGTAATCCCAGCTCTTGGGAGGCTAAAAACAGGAGAATCACTACGAGTCCGATCTACATAGTAAGACCCTATAGACCTGTCCTAAATATAAATAAAATAAATTTATAGAGTCTGGACCTGATTCTCAGCTCCATGCTGCACTGTCAGAGGTGGACATGGGGGAACTGGATCATGACAGCACTCACCGTGGCTGGGATTTCAGGAGGGGGTCCCAGGTAGAGAAAATGGGCTGCTGAGGGCATACCTTTGAAGGGTCCCTCCTGGCCCTGGTCATAGCTCTGTCTTGTGTTCTTTCTTGGCTCTGCCTCCTGACTGCCAGGGGCAAGGGCTTTCTTCTTCCATGCCCTTTCTCCACACTATTTCTGCCTCAGGCCCCTGGCTATAGCAACAGCCAACCAGGGGCTGAAGTCCTGGAAAACCATGAGCCAAAACAAATCCTTCCTCCTCTAGGTTGATTTTCTCAAGTGCTAGTCATGCTGACTAAAACATATCCAGATAACTGGAGACCCACCCAGTCCTTCAGAGAGGACAAGGAAGCCAGGGTGACCCTGCCATCAGTGGACCAGATGTATATACCGCACCTCAGGTACTTCCAGAAACCCCAGGAGAATGCCAGTGGCTTACGCCAGACGAAGACCAAGATGATGGGCATAAAAGACAAGTGCAGCGAAGTTTCAGAATCTGGAAAGTAGGACAAGTGGATTATTGACTCAGTCAACTCACAAAGATGTGTCCTAAGCCAGTGATGCAGGCAGCCTCCCATAACGGAAGGCATCTCAATAGGGTTCCAGGGCCTGCGGCTCTGTGTGCCCCCAGAAGTAGGGATACAGGTGAAGTTGGAAGCAGGATGTGCAAAGCCAAGCACCTGCTTAGTGGACTAAATGCCTGCTTAGGCAAGCTTAGGGACTGGGGTTCAATCCCTGGCACCACATGCCTCACCGGCCTGCCCCTGGATGCGCTGAGCCGGCCACTGAGACCTGGTATGGTGGGGAGGCTGAAAATGGAAAATCACTATGAGTCCAAGCTGCATAGTGAGACCCTGTGCCAAAAACATTTTTTAAAAAAAGACTTTGTGCTAATTTTTTTTTAACATAATCTTTTTTTTTTTTTTTTTTTTGTGGAACGGGGGCTTGAACTCAGGCCCTTGCGCTTGCCAGGGAAGCACTTATTCCACTGAGCCATCTCCCTGACCCCCTTTGTGCTAATTTAGAGGCATCTCCTCTGTGAAAGCCAAACAGCCAAGCAGTGTAAGAATAAATCTAGAGGTACTGCCACAAAGGGCTCCTGTATACAGCAGGTCACCCAAAAAGCCAGGGTGGCCAAGCCTCACACTCCCCATGCCCATCTCACAGCTGCCAACCTGCCTTCTGTCTTCGGGAGCCTAGTCTCTACGGGAGGCACAGCTCTGCCTCCACTCCCTGGAACATGCCAGTTCTGATAAGCCCTCAGCCTTTTGGTTAGTAGTGTCCTCCTACTGCTGGCCAAACCAGATTTACACAGCCCAGAAATGCTGAGGCCACCAGTCAGCACAGAAGGGCAAAGAAAATATCCACACTACAAACCCACAGCCAGATCATTTTCACAGCCACAGCTAAGATCAAGAAGGTGGCCTGACAAGCCACATGGACTTAGCCTCAAAGTTGTGCCTTAGATTCAGCCTTCGAATTTGAGCTGAGTAATTCTCAAAGCAACAGTTGTTATGGTCTGTGTATAAGTGTCCCCCCCAAAGCCTCATACAGTCACGGGGTGGCTTCTGGAGTTTGTGATTGATTATTGTGGGTGTGGATGCTGCACCTGCCCTGGGGCAGGTAATTTGCCTTACGATGTAAGGTGGGAAGAGAAGCCAGTGGCTTGAGCTGCTGCTACCCCTCCCTTGC
>NW_004524727.1:6347616-6365421 GCF_000260255.1 Octodon degus | reverse complement strand
AAGATTGTTCTCTGCCTTGTGCCACTCTGCCTTGGAGCCAGCTGAATATGGACTGAAACATTCCAGTAACTGTGAGCTAAATAAACCTTTCCTTCCTTCGTTTTGAGTATCAGGTATTTGCCCCAGCAACAAAAGGAGAGCAACTAAGAGAACAGTGAAGTCCAGAAGTAGGGCAAGCAGAGCACACTGCTCCCAGGTTGGCCTTTATGTCCTGCAGTCCGGCCCAGAACCAGGTCCCCACTGACTCCTTGGCCCATGGTCAGCAGGATCCTAGGCGCTGTCTTCTTGCTATCTCTCAGGACCTCTCTCCAAGAGTAGCATAGAATTGTCACTACTGGGACCTCTTTGTAACTTCATAGCAAGGAGACAGCAGAGAGCCAAGTAGGGCAGACAGGAGGCTGACGAGACACAGCTGATCCTAGTTCTATGCCATCCTGTCTTCTTCAGCTTACAAACAACCTTTTCCCTCTTCCATCCTGTCATCCTTTCCCCAAGTTACCTGCCAGATCAATGTCACTGGTATCTAAAATCCAGCAAATTACATTGTATGGATTCTCCGGTGATGTGGGTGCTCTCCTGGGTGCCTTCAGAATGGTAGCCACACATGAGGCATGGAGGATGGGCCAAAGGCTGTGTCCAAGCTCGGCAAGATGCCAGGGGATGGCTGATGTGTGGTGCATGGTAGCGTTCTCTTTGTTTGGTGTCATGAATTGTCCCTGCAGGAGTCCTGGTCCGCAAATCATGGGGTACACTTGGGCAAGGCCCCCTCCCTTTAGAGTTAGAACATCCACCATTGCCATCTTTCTCATGGTCTGTGCTTCTAAAATTTCTTGAAAAAGCAGGGCCCTACTCGCCAAACGGCCATCAGAAAAGCAGACCAGAAGGTGTCTGTATGGTGACCCTTTGATAATTGGCAACAATACCTTTCCCCTTTCATACTTTCCAAGAATTCTAATGGACCATCAAGTACCAAATCAGGCCCACTCGACCGTCCTTAAATGCCCTACCTTTCATCTTCCTCCATGTTTAAATCTTGCCCGTCTCAGTGCAACGAAATCTGCACCCTCCTCTGCGGTTTGCAGAAGAGCCCACGGTGGTTTTGTGTCCTGGTTTCAATTTAGGGTCCTCTCTCCTCTAATCACCAGATGCCAGTACGTTTTCTAATAATTCCCATTTTGCCAGTTTCTGAGTTAACAAACTTCCTCCGCCCCGGGTCTGAAGCTCTGCCCAGCGTGGTAGCTGAGACACTTCAGTTTTAATTAGGAGCCTTCTTTCTAAGCCACGAAGGAAGCCAAAATAGCAATTAGCTTCATGGAAACCCTGTGTAGCAGGGTTGCTTTCTCTCTCGAAGGTGCCTAGAGCCTGTGCTGGGTCAGGCATCCCATAGACTTCCTTCCTTGTGGATGGTTGTACTGTGTCCCCCTGTTGAGGCTCCAGCCACTCCCCAGCTGTATGCCAGGGATTTCTGTGCAGTATCAGTGCATGGTTTGTGTCTGTGCAAAATCCATGTGCCACAGACTCCTCAGACTCCTTCTCTGTAGGGCAGCTGCTGCTCTCAGAAAGAACAAACTGGGGCTGGGGATTTGGCTCAGTGGTAGATCGCTCACCTAGCAAGCTGGAAACCCTGGGTTCCATCCTCAGCACTAAAAACAAGAAATGAACCTCACGTAAAATACAACACAATAAAAAACAATAAAATGAAGAAAGAAATAAACTATATCTTTGTTTGTTTGTTTGTTTTTGGAAATGCAAATTCCTAGACTGGTTTTCAGTTCTGAATTGGCCTTTGAGCTCCTTGCAGTGAGAGCCATTGGCTGGGCAGTCTAGGTTAATTGCTTGTGCCCTGGGGGCCTCTGCTTAGAGCAACCTTCCATCTCTTGAGTCTTGGGTACCTGCTGCCAGCCTGCTCTGAGGTACCTGCTTACTCTGGGGTGCAGTGGCAGCCAGCATTGTCCTCATGGCTGCAGGTATCCTAGCTCATGAAGCCTTGAGGGCAAAATATTCCCAACTCTGTCTCACTAACCTTTGCAAGCCTTTGCCTACGGTCTTTTTTTTTTTTTTTTTTTTTTTTTTTTTTTTTTTTTTTTTTTTTTTTTTTTTTCCCAGAACCGGGTATTGAACTCAGGCCCTTGTGCTTGCCAGGCAAGCGCTTATTCTACTGAGCCATCTCCCTGGCCCCTACAGAGTCTTATTGCTAATCCCTATAGAGCAAGAAGAAACATGGGGGAATGAGATGTTTACCAGAGGCCAGTGCTCAGGAGGAAAGGAGGAGCGCCCCTCCTTGGGATGAGAAGTTGGGTCTCCGTGCACCTCTGGCCTGCCTGGCAGCTGACACAGCTGTGTCTGGAGTATGAGGCCAACTGCACAGCTGCAGCAGCCCTGGAAGGAACTGGAACCTGTCCTCTGAGCATGCTTCCAACTGCTGGGTGGCCAGTCCTCCCCTGAAGCCCCAGTGGCTTCACTCCATGCCTGCTTCTGGCAGGGATGTGGAAAACACTTGCAGTTTAGGACATCCCTGACCTCCCAAGTGCATTTCTGAGCTCAGCTCCAGCCTCTCTGTGCCTTACAGCCAAGAGTGGTGATTGTGCACAGAGGTGGATCCCTCTTCTTCCATTACACACAGCGCGCACCTTCCAAATAGGGTTGGAAGTGAGCACATTTCCAATATCCATAAGCAGGCATTGTGTGATATGGAACAGAAGACATTTGCTTCCCTTAGACTTCTGCAAAAGTGTTTATTTTTACAAACAGAGTCCATCAAACTGCAAATTAGCATGCACATGGCTCTTCCTGCTCCCTCCACCCGTCTGGCTCCTGTGAAGAAATTACACCCCTTCCCAGCTTGTCCAAACTGTTAGCACACAATCCCGCTCCTGTTTGCTTGGTGTCAATTTAATATTGCATTAATTAGACAATGAGAGGGGCAAAAATGTTAGTGAAAGGACCTTTGGTAAGAGTCAAGTTGATTATAAATGGCTCTTTCCAATTTGAAAACAGTTTGTTTGGTTTTACCCTAACATAGAAATGTTGTTGATTAAAGTTTTCAACTCTACCTAATGATGTAAGTATTTATTTCAACTCAGAACTGCAAGAGAGGCATGTGACTCCCCCACAGTCACTGTGAACCATCTCCAAGGAAAGAGGACCTCACAGCTCTATTTGTAGCATGCAGAAGCATTAAAAAAAGGATGAAGAATAAAAAAATTAATCTGATGAGCCAGGCATGGTGGTGCACATCTGTAATCCCAGTACTCAGAAGGCTGAGATGGGAGGATTGCTAAAATTTTGAGGCCAGCCTGAGCTACACAGTGGGTTCAAGGACAGCCTGAACTACATAGCAAGATGCTGCCTCAAGAAACAAGCAGACAGTGGGCTGGTGAGATGGCTCAGTGGTCTAAAGCACCTACTTAGAACAAGCTTAGCTAAAGCACAGGGACCACGGTTCAGTCCCCCAGCACCACATGCCAGCCAGCCCAGCCCCCTGGTGGGCTGAGCTGGCCACACACACACACACACACACACACAAATAAATAAATAAATAAATAAATAAATAAATAAATAAATAAAATTTTAAAAAAAAAAGAAAGAAACAAGCAGACAAACAAAATTTAGTCTGTTGGGCAAACCAGCAGCACCCATGCAACAAGATGGGGCTGCCACTGAGATGCAGGCGGGCCTGTCTGTCACCTGACACTGTGCTCAGCTGGGTGCCACTCAGCATTCTGCACTGCAAGGTTGGAGTTGGCTCCTTCTTTCCACCTTGGTTTCCTTGCCTGGGGAAGGGGCACATACCATCACCTTATCTCAAGCTTATCAGCAGAATCTGGCTTGGGGGTTGGTTTCCAGAGAGCTAGAATGTTTAGATGAAATTGAGCAACCAGAAAATGATCTGGAACTTGATAACAACAGGCTTATGCAAGGGGCTCTTGTCTCTCGGTTTTTATTCAGATCCTTGGCAACCTGGGTACTGTTATATTTAGTAATAATAATTAAACTATTCCATGTGTCCTGGCTTTGTTATGATATACTGCAACACTCACTCTCAAACAGCTCTTAGGGTTAATATACTTTAACAGCTTCATCTGAGAAGGGCTCTAAGGGTTTAAGGGACTTAGGTGCAGCAACCGAGGCCATCCTCCAACCCGTCCATGTCCCGAAAGTCCCCCTGCAGAAGCCCATCCTCAGAATTCCTTCATGGAAATAGCATGAGGATTGCCACACATATCAGATGAAGAGGCTGGTCTGTGGTCTGCCCCAGACCTCTTCCTTGGCCCTTGGCCTCACTAGCTTGCTCAATCAAACCCTTACTTGGCCCAGATTTCCGGAACAAACAGACAAAAATCCAACAGCTCTCAAGCCCTAGGTTTTCCGGCAGAAGTATGAAGACCTTATCTTGTCTTCTGCAACACCAGCTACCTGCTGCCCTGCTAAGGCCTGTGGCATGGCCACACCCATGAGATACTGCTGATGCTGTGGTCCATGATGCTGGCCTCAGTAACAGTATCCATCCAGTGTCCCCTGGTGGGGACAGTGCTCTTGCTGCTCCTTTTCCCATCCAATCAGCACCAGCACTTTCCTTCTCTTTTCTGGAGATTCTAATGATCCCAATCACAGTACAGGCACTGCTGCTCTGCCCAGGATTGGATAAGTGAATACAGGAATGCATCCCCTAGAGGGGTGGAAATGGAGCCTTAACCCCAGTTTCAAATGCAAAGGAAGAAGGTATGGACGAATCAAATAAATCAAGCCACATTATTTAAACATCAGTGTTTGAGATTTTCATCTGGATTTCTGAAGGGGATCTTTCCAGAGCCCAGCATCTACAAAAAGTCAAAAAGGCATTAAGAAATTAATTTATGTGGGATTGTTAGAGAGTTGGTGCTGCCACTGTCCTCTTCAGAGAGGTCAGACAGCCCTTTGGAATAGGTAGCTCCTCCACTGGCAAGGATCAGAGCCCAGAGCTGAGCCCAGTCTGGTGCCGGAAGCCCTATGGGTGGTGTCACCCCTCACACTTGTGCCTCTTGGTTGGGCAGTTCCTTTCACTGTTTTTCCAGCCCAATCTTTGTCCCCAGCTTGAAATTCAGGTTACACAGCCACTCTTGCCACCCTGAAGGCTGGGTGATGGGACTCGCTTTCCCTTTCTGGGCTTCCAGGGTGCAGGCTGTAAAAGGGAGAGGTGAGACTAAAGGGTTACACTCCGGGACAGAGGAGGTGGGGGACATTCCTAGGGAGTGACACAATCCCAAACAGGCAGATCAAAGGGCTTCGCGGGCCCAACCAGGAGCTCGCAGGTCTGGGCTGGGGTCGTAATTAGCTCCTGCCACCACCTCCCTCCCAGTGGGGCCCCCAGTCCTTCCTGAGCCAGGGCAGTGGGGGAGGGCAGGGAGAGGCCGCCGGGAGCCATGACATCTGGGTTGAACTTTCTGTTAGACATATGCAAAGTTTAAACATTTTAACAAAAAGCAGTCCACTCCGGCTCTCCCAGCACCACTGTGAGAACTGCCCTGTGTGGATCGCTCTTAAAGTATTTGATGAGAGACTAAAAGGCTGACAGGCTAACACTTCACTTCCTTCCAATTAGGGGCCTTTCACATCAAAGGCCCAGGCCCCACTCAGCCCGGCCTACTTGAATGAATTAGGGGACAGAATGAGTCCGGGGCTGCTGCGTCCTGGGCTGGGCTCCGGGGGCTTTAATAAGACGCTGGGGGTCAGCGGGTCAGCGCTCTGACTGGGAGCCCCGGGAACTGCCAGAGTGCTTCAATATGTGTGGTGTTCGTCACACAGCCAGGCTGTCACAGACCCTCCGGGACCCTTCCAGAAGCACCCGCACTGCAGAGTGTGCAGATGGCTGTGGGAGCCGGGCCTCCCCGCAGTGGGTCCCCAGCACTTCAGGGCCCTCACTGGGCAGAGAGCACAGCAGTTCCTAGTCTCCAGCCAGGTCTCAGCAGGTGTGGGGAGCAAGCTCTGCCCCCACTGTGTGCCTTGTTGTGAGCAGAGAAGAGTTTCTTTGGGTTCCAGTATGTTTATCACTTGCCTCCACTTCTACCACACTTTGAACTCCAGCTTGTGGTGTCTGAACAAGCTCGGACCAGTCTGCCCTGGCAAGAAAAGCACCCTCTTACTGGGTCAGGAGAGCCCTTCTGGCTGCCTCACACTCTGCTAAGCTGAGGCAGGAGGATGGCAAGTGTAAACAAGCGCTGCCTTGGTAGTTGAGCAACTTAGTGAGACCCTGTCTCAAAACTTTAAAAAAACTTAAAAAGGGCTGGGGATGCAGCTTAGTGCAGAGGCCCTGAGGTCAGTCCTCAGTAGCTTGATGAAGAGCAGCAGGATGTCATCAGGAGCACAGACTGGGGTCCAGCCTGGCTTCCAGGGTCTACACACACAGGCAAATGAGCACATCTATAAGCATCTACATCCTCTTTGGCAAAACAGTGTGAGCAAGCTGATCTTTGAGATTGAGAAATGATGCTCATGAAGTGCCCATCACAGAATTATACACACAGTAGGTACTTTGTGACAATCACTTTCTACCACCTATTATGTCCTGTCTGTGCCACTTTTCTTGTTTCTGAGACACAATACCTGATACCCATAAGTTGAAGGAGAAAAGGGATTGCCTTGAACCACAGTTCCTAAAGATTTCAGTCCATGCCAGCTGGCTCCAAAGCAGAGGGGTCTGGTGGAGGAGAGCTGCTCAGGGCATGAGGATAGAAGTGGAGAGGAAGGAGGGGCTGGGAGGGAAAGCAGCCCTTTCCAAGCCCCACCCCCAAGACCACCCTTTCTGCAGGCCTCGCCTCCTAATCCCCCATTGTCTAATCACTTGCCAAGCACAGGAGACTCTGGGGGCTGTTTTAAGTCAGAACCCTAACATGCCACATGAAGATTCCCCTCTCCAACTTACCTTTCTTTACACAAAGCAGGATGAGAGGGCTCTGGAGGGTCCTCAAAGAGAAACAATGCTGGCCTTTAGCCACAGAGGATAAGCAGACTGGTGCAGTGTACCACCCCTGGACCAGACAGAGAGAGATGAGCATGTTGGTTCACTGTGTAGGGTAAGGGCTAGCAGCATCACAGAAGAGGATCTTGAAGGAAAAGGGTGCTTGCAAATTGTCCTCACCATGGAAGAAGAAAGGCCAGGGCCCACAGAACCAGGGCAGGACTACACTCCCTGCACAGCCTGTGGAACATATACATACCCGTTCCTGGGTGTCCATGAACACAAGCCCTTCCCACCCCTGGAAAAGCAAAAAGTTGGGATTGTTTCCCCTTCCGACAGGGATGGATGGTGAGAGGCCCACCCCTACTGACATGGTGTGGGACTCCTTAAGACCCAAGCCTTCTACCATCAAATCCAGCTGCATGGGATGACTTAAAGTCTTGCTGAAGATACAAAAGGTATGCAAACAAATAGTGCACTGGAAAGAAGAGCTCACGCTAGGCTAGGTTGCTAGAAACAGCTTCCCAGAGGGTGGGCTCCACACCAATAGCCACCCTTTTGACGACGAAGTCCTGCTTCCCAACAAAAGTTTTGTTTTGGGAACCGGGGATTGAACTCAGGCCTCTGCACTTGCCAGGCAGGCACTTATTCTACTGAGCCATCTCCCTGGCCCCTCCCAACAAACTTCCAAAGACAAAGAGCCAGTGCTCAGTTTGCCTTTAGAAATATTTAAGAGAGCCACAAAATCATTTAATTTATGTCATGGGAGAGGTAGCTGAGGAGTGGAAGAACATTCATTTGTTCTGCTAGAAGCTTTTCTGAAAACTCTGGATCTGTGATGATTTCTATCTAGCTGCCCCCCAATGCCTCAAATGGTCATAGGGAGGGTTTTGGGAAGGTGCATGAATCACTGGGGCATGATTCTCATCACTGGATTTTTTGCCATGTGATGCCAGGAGGCAGGGCCTGGTGGGAGGGGCAGTCCCAAAGGTGTGGCCTGGAGGGCTTCATCTCCCTCCAGGCTCCTCCCTCCTCTCCACTTCTGTTCTCCAAGCCCTGAGCAGCTCTCCTCAGCCAGACCACTCTGCCCTGTACCCTGCCTGGGAGCAATTGACCATGGGCTGAACCATGAGCTCAAATAAAACTATCCTTCTTTCAATCGTGGGTATTTTGTCCCAGTCATAAGAACAGCGACTACAGCAGAGTGCGTCTCCAACTAGCCAGGAATGGTGCACATTTGCATCTCTGCTGTCCAAATGAGAAGCAAGACTGACCAAAGGCTGAGCAGCCTGTCGTAAGTCACACATGTGGTCTCAGATGTGGGTCCCTTGCCCTTTACACTGTGCACTGTTTCCATACTACGCGTCTCACTGCTATACTTGATCCTGTGGCCAGTGATCTCGTAACCTCAGAATCCAGAAGAAGAGGCGGAGTACAGTCACCACCCTCTGCCTTCCTGGCTGGCAGCTGAGGCCAGGTCGCAGCACATTTGGTGACTCTTGTCTCTCATGTACGCTTGATTCAGAGATCCTAAGGGTTCTCCACGAACTCTGCTGTCCTTTGCCATTAATGAACTGGTCAGTGTTTCAGGCCCCACCAATATCTGCCCTGTAGCCAGGAAAGCTGACCCATGACACTCACATGTAAATTGGTACTCATCTCTAACCCTCCTCATCCCACTAGGAAGAGCCCTGGGATCCTTTTGCTGCTCCCCTTTTGTAAGAGAAAACCCAGAGCATATGGAGCCCTGTGACTTCCAGAACCTCTGTGTGCTGGGGAACACTTGGCCCCAAAGAGCTGCAGTTGAAGGGGTGCCCACAGGGACACAGACAGGAAGCAAAGGTGTGCACAAGGGGCTGAATCTGGGCTGGGCCTCGGGGCACCTTTGCGTCCAGGAATCTGTTAGTTGGGCTTGCAGTGCAGTGGGGGCCACTTTAAGGGCATTTTATTGCTCTCAGCCTGCATGCACAGAAGCCCATTCTGTTCAGCTGCGATGTCTCCTGCAAGTGAGGGCCATAGGCAGACATCTCCATCAAGGCCACAGAAAGTGCTGTGGACACAGGGAAGCAAGATTCAGCGCAATGAAGCCCTTCCCTGGAGCCAGACAGCTCAGGGTAAGCCCAGCCCTATATCCCAAGAGCTCCCTGAGCATTGTGCTGTGTACCAGCTATACCTGTAAAAACCTTCTCTTTCTTGATATGCTTTCCTTAAGAGCAGTGACTCCTGGGTCAGGCCTGGAGGGGTGTCTCATGGTATCTGGGGTCAGTAGTGTTCCTGCTGCAGAGGGTTCTGAGGACAGGCTGACTGGGAACCCCAGGGCCACGCACATGCAGCAGACCCTCTGTCTGGCAGGACTTGGGCTATCCCACTTCTCTGTCCTTCTGGTGGCTCTTTAACAGTGAGCCCTGGAGCCTTTCCTTAGACCACACAGCTGGGATCCAAAGGCCTCTCAGCTCCTCTGGCTTTCTAGGCATTGTCATTGATCCCATCTTCTGACCCCACACCCAAGCAGGGTTCCTCGTGGACAGAGATCGGGATCCCCCCCTGCAGCTTGAGGCTTCACACTGGCTTACAGCAGGTACCATTGTGGCACCGTGAGCTGACCTCGGGACCAATCAGCTGCCCTTGGGATGGGGCCCTGGCTCTGAGCAGCAGTGGAAGTGTTGCGACATAGGCCCCAACCTGAGCCAGCACAAAGCGGATCCTCAGGGTGCAGCGCAGTCTTAGCCTGAAGCTGAGATGATCCCACACACACACAGATGCAGCTATTTTGTCCAACACCAGCCTCTTTAGCACCAGAAAACCGAGATGTGGAGTCCTTTATGGGTTTCCATTCCCCAGAGATCCATCAGACAACCCTGAGAGAAAGGAGAAATCACTTTATTAGAGTGCTGAGCATACGTGCCCCTGCCAGGGCACAGAACGCTGAAGCCCTGCTGTGAGCCTGGTGGCCATGAGGTGCTCGGCACCCCAAGGGAGCCATGCATCAGCAAGTAGATGTGGCCTTGCAGGGACTGGAAGCCCCTGCGGGCTACAGCGGGGACTTGGAAGCTTTGTGCACAGGGAGCACTTTCACTACTCAGTGCTGCTGGAACAAGGAATCAAAGTTCGAAGTGGGAGGTGCAGGAGAAGTGGGCAAAGTGCATGTCACAGGCTGTCTCGCTTGCTAGTGTAGGATTATTTATGTTGCAGGCAGCTGGAGCAGGCTGCAAATACAGTAGGAGACATAGGTGCCCTGGAGAGCCACTGAGGTCACTGGAGATTGAAGTTAGAGGAGTGATGAAAGACAGATAGGAAACAGGAAGTAGACCTGTGTAGGGATAGGGAGATGGAGGGGAGAGAGGAGAAGTGGAAATAAAAAGGATCAAGAGATATGGATGTACGTGCCCTTAATGCTAGCACTCAGGAGGCTGAGGCAGGAGGATCACTGTGAACTTGAGGCCAGCTTGGACTACAAAGTGAGTTCAAGGCCAGGCTTGACTATATAGCAATACCATCTCACAAACAAAACAAAACAGATCAAGATGTGATGTGTATAGGTGCCAGTTCCCACATTCACTATATTTATTATGTGTAGCAAACATATGTCAATATAGATAAAATTGCAAGATTTTTTTTTCCAATGAACATAGAGACAGTGGAGAAAAGAGGTCATCTTACAGGTAATTGTAACACTGCAAAAGGACAAAAATGACGTCCCTGCTGCAGGCAGTGGGATTGGGTGGATAAGAAGGCTCACGGGAAGCCAAGGCTGCAGGCAGGCAGAGTGGGTTGGCAGCTAGATGTGCAGAGCCTGTCTTCTCCCTCCAAGAGAATGTTGCTGTGGGGCCATGCGTGCCTGTCCCTAGGACTGACCAGGGAACACAGGACCTCAGAAAGCGAGGGAAATGGCTGTGTCTTGGGGAAGAACACGGGTTGTAAAGACCACATGTGCTGCCTGGCAGGGACCATGGCTGCAGCTCCTGCCCCTCCAGAGCGTGTTGAGGGTCTGGGCCCGGCAGGGTTCATTTCATTGGCAGCCTTTGAAATGTTTCTGCTCCACAATCTTCAGAAGAAGGAAATGAGGGCTGTGGTGGGCGGACGAGGTGTTGAGCTGTTCTGGCCACAAGGTAAACGACCCAGGCTTTGATGGCCTGGCGGTAATCAGTAGCACATGTCCCTGACACACTGCTTGATTCACACAGGAGCTGGGAGGGGAGGCAGAAGGAAGGGAGGCCAGGACGCTGGCAGGTGGCCACTGTGTCGCCTGCCAGAGGGAAACGACAGAAGACCCTGGGACCTGGAAGAGGTCACCACAGAGCTCCAGGAGCCCTGTGCTCAATCTCTGTTTCTCCAGGCCTGTTCACCATCACCAAATGGGACCTTGCACTGCCTCCTGGGGTTCAGTGATAGCCCCAGGGCCATGGAGTGTGGGGGTTGAGAAGCATGAGCTCAGGGTGAGGTGGCAGGTGCTCACTCCCCAGTCCAGAGTTTGGAGCAGCTCTCCATGGGTGAGTTGACCTCTATCCTAAAAATACAGAGAACAACTAGCTTGCATACTGCAGGATGGACACTAAGGTTAGAAGACAGCACCTGTGTACCAGGTGCAGAGGGGCGCATCTATGATTCCAGCACTCTGGAGGCTGAGGCAGGAAGATCCCAAGTTTGAGCCCAGTCTTGACAACTGAATAACTTAGCAAGCCCTTGCTTCAAAATGGAAAATAAAAAAGGACTGGGGATATAGGTCAGTGTGAAGTCACTGGGTCCAACTCTTGGTACCAATGATATAGATAGATAGATAGATAGATAGATAGATAGATAGATAGATAACACTGTACAAAAGCATTCAATGAATGCGAACATCCTGTGATCTAGGATGCTGGACACTGTGTTCAGAGGGACAAGGCTCACTGCCCTCCAAACATTGGGGGCAAAAAATGCAGGTGATCCATAACGCAGACCCATTGGCCGTTGGAGACTTGTGATTTTTCACTGAAGCCCTGTGTACCCACTACTGTCCCCATTTGCAGACCATACTACTGCATTAAGACCTTAACCCACCAGGGTTCAAACTTTGAGCAATTCCCCTAAACCTCCCACTCTTAACCACATGGCTTCCATGGCAGTAGCACGATGGCCGCCTCTGCCACACTGTGGTGAGCGTGCCTGCCCTGTCATGGGCCCAGAACCCACGGAGAGGCCATGGGGGCAGCAATGCCTGGAAGGGACATAGTCTCTTAGCAGCCCTGACATCATGTGAGCTGACTGACCTGACCCCTGTGCTTACACAGGGACTCTGCCATTGCAAGGGGACAGCCTGAGGAAGGATGGGGCCAGGAGCCCACTTGGCCAGTCCCTTTCTTTCATCTGCCAGGAAGGTACTGTCTGCCTGGCTCTCCTTCAGGAGGAAGAAAATAATCCCTGAGGTCACTACGCAAGGCTGCAGCACCTGACCTGTCTTCTTCCTGTCAGAAAACACAGGGGGTAGCATTTAACCCCGCAGCCCCCATCAACTTGAAGGCTTTTTCTGGGTCATATTCTGGATAGCCAGGTCCCGCTCAGAATCCACTGGAGCAGCCTAAGAGGGATGGGCCACGTGGCCCAGTGAGGAGCTGTCGGAGGCCCCTACCTAGGGGCTGGCAGCCGGGATGCTGCTTTAATTAGATTGCCATGGTAACAAGCTGGGAGAACAATAGACAGTTGTGTACTGGAGGACGGGCAGCCTTGGACCAGGCCCCACTTCTTGTAACTGTGCCGCTGAGAGCCGGTCTTCATTCTGAGGGAAAATAAAGCTCCCCAGGCTCAGGACACCAAGCCAGGTTGTAGCTTGCATTTGTATCCAGTGATCCTCTGGGCCATCTATTTGAGAGTCTTCCAGCCTGAGTTTGGGGCTGCTCATTCCCAGGGGCACCAAGAGCAAGGTGGAGATGAAAAAGGAATGATCGCTGCGTGGGTAGCTTTTATCAAAAGTGCGCTCAGGTGGCTCAGGTGTTTCCAGCGAGCCATGCTTGCCAGGGCCACGGTGTGCCCAGCCCACCTGTGTGCTGTATCACCAGACCCCAGGAGCTGTGACTATGCCTGGCGCAGCCCCAGATTTTGCCCTGAACTTCACAGCTCCTCGGGGACAGCAGACTCAGGACCTAGAAGATCAGCTACGCTTCTAGGATTCCTGGCTAAGTCTCTCTGATGAAATGTGAGGTTTTCCTTTAATCCAGTTAGTTTGTACATCTGATAAGATGCAGTTCTCTGAAGCCATCAGTGTCGCTGAAAGCCATAAATAACAGAAAGAGCATTTGAAAGTAAATGACTGGCTGAAAGCGGGGAAACACCCTGGATTGGAGCTCTCCAGGCCTGCCATAAATCCACTATCTTCACAGCTCCGGTGGCCAGGGTCACCGACCATAAAGAGCTTCACAGAGAAATCTGAAAACTCTAGCAAGACAGGCACAGGGCCAGGGGAGGGGCCCCCCAGAAGACAGAGCTGTGGCTGGCAGCAGCACATGGCGTGTACCCGCGGAGAAGCCATCTGCCGCCCGCCCACCGCCTGCCCTGGGCTCCAGGTCACTGCAGAGCCCCTGCCCCTAACGGGGCTGCAGCTTGACCTACTTTCACTGAAGGAGGAGGCTGCAGTCTCACCACAGCAGGAAGCTACTTTTCCCTTTGGAGAGGGGACCAGTGACCTGGATTCATGAGAAATGAGGAGACTCTGACTTCAGTTTGCATTATTTCCAGAGAAGTCAGTTCACGGGAAGAGAGGGGTGGTGATGGGGCAGTAGGGGAGGCACAGGGGCCTTGGACTGGGGACAGCAGAGGGCAGCAGGGACAATGGAGGCAATGGGCACGGTGTTGGGAAAAGGTTAGCTCCACTCCTGCTGCTGTGGGATGGGCTGGTCATGTGGTGGCCTCAGGGCCGTCTTGGCCTGGCATTCCTGGGAAAAAGACATAGTAGAGCTGGGGCTGCCTTTGAGACACCCTCCCTCCAGCCGGGGTCTCCTCTCAGCCCCCAAGGCATGGGAGGTCCTCACCACAGGGCCTTCCTTGCACGGCAGCTCCCTCTCTTCTGTGACTCAGCCTTCCTCCTCTGCCTGGGTTCATCTTTCTGTCTCAGCTCTGTCACCAGCCACAAAGATCTACTCCAAGTCAGTGTGGTCCATGAGGGCTCAGGAAGCTCATCCATGTGAACAGGACAAGGCGGTGGGCAGTTGTTTTGCAGGCAGAAAAGGCTGAAAGACTTCTAGAAAGCAATGTGGTGTGTCCCAGAGACCTGAGGAGCCAGGGAAGGAAGCAGGTGCGGGTCTCACAAGCGTGATGGGGTGTGCACAGCTGGTGTGACTCCTGGCTGCTAGTCAGAAGCTGGAGCTCCAAGCACAAGGAGGTGTAGGGCGTGGCTGAATTGCATCATCCCCCAAACACAGGGGCCAGAGCCTCCTACTACACTAGCCATGCTGCAGGACCAGTGGAGCCGCCATGCCCCCAGGTGAGGACCCAAGCAGTGCCCATGCAGCACTAGAAAATGCCAGACCATGCGCAGATCTGGCTAAGAGACCAAAGTAAGCAATGGCACAAATCCATGCCCACCCTGTTTGCTGGATGGCTTTTGTGCATGACCACACATGATCCACATCTTGGGCTTGACTCACAGCCTCAACTATCAAATCCAATAAATGTCCATCAGCAAATTGGGCAGAAAGAATAAGCGGCATCTGAGCCTCTGTTTCAACATTGCAAAGCGGAGCTTAAATTCTTCTTATACAGGACACCTTGGACTACTGGGCCATTCATCTTTCCTCCCCCTCCCCTCGACCACACCCAGGGCCACCCCAGCCCCATTGTCCTAGGGACCAGAGGCAGAGAAAAGAAAAACAGGCCATTGCAAGCAGATCACAAGCTCACAGACCTGCTGGCATGGCCCGCAGTAGCCTCTCTTCACCTGGAGCTCACGAGGCTCAAGTACGCGTGCTACGCATCGTGCACCTAGTTGCACCAGAGTGGGTCATGGGAAGGGACATGGGAAGGATCATGGGCGCACCTGGCTGACTCAGCACCAGTCAGTCACATTGCCAATCATGCCCGCTCTGGAAGATGCAAGAGGAGGCCCTCTCAGCTCGGGTCAACAATTTAAATTCCCAAACGTGACGCCTGCAGCACCCCTCCATTCTCCTTCTGGCCAGCGCAGGTGCACTCATCCTGAGCCTGCCACCACCGGATTCAACTTTATTAAACTTTCCCACTGCTTCCTTCACACAAGAACCTAAAAACCCACCCAGGACCCCAGCACCCACAGCACCCCTCATCTGCACGGTTCTTTGCCAATACCAAGATGGTGGGCAGGAAAGCGCCCCCGCTGTGTGTACTCAGTCAGCACAGGGCAGGCCACAGGAGCCTGTGCATAAGTCCTGCCCCAGGCCAGGCCTCTCTGGCTAACTCCACAGCATGAGAGAAGGTGGACAGAGCTCAATCACCATCTATCTCCCTTGAAGAATTTCAAAAGCTCCTTCTGCCTATTTCTGTCCCAAGGTGCTGAGTGACTCATGGGTTGTCATGTGCAACAGACACTTCTGTAGGGGTGCTGACATTCCTGGTGTTTCCTGATAGGACCTCTTCACCTACAGAAGCTGTCGGACACAGTAATCGCAGGATGCTGGGTTGGAGGTGGTGGCCAGATGGGAGTGCTAGGTCTGCACAGTCTTCACTAGAGACCAGAAAACCATGAATTTGGAGACCCTCCAGCCATTCCCACAGCTCCCAGGCAGCGCAGCCCAACTCTCAGAATCTTGCATTTTCATGTGCTGTGACACTGACCCAAGGTGTGTCACACACACCTCCCAGGAGTGGTCTCCCATGGGGCCACTGGGGGTACTGTCACTCTTCTTCCCAGTGAGGGAGTTGGGGGCCCTATTCGCTGGTCCTTTTTTCACTGGCTTTGCCTGGGCAAATCATGCATCCACCTCAACTGGGCCTCAGCTCAGACTATGTATCTGGGTCATGGGTCATTCTGCAGTTTTCCCTCATGTGGGTGAGAAAGGTTGGCACTTCCTATGAACCCCCAGGACAAGACCACCCTGTTGTGTGCATGCATGATTGTATGACTGTGTAAGTGTGTGTGTGTGTGTGTGTGTGTGTGTATGTGTGTGTGCGTGTGCGTGTGTGCACTAGGGGCAGAACCCAATGCATTCCCACTGAACTCCATTCCCAGACCTTTTCTATTTTTTGAAAAAGGCTCTCGCTATTATCACTCAGTTGCCCATTTTCAGCTAGAATTTGAGATTGTCCTGCCTCTGTGTCCCAGAGTGCTGGGTTTACAGGTATGCACTGCAATGCCTGATATCCTTGCTCTAATATTCTTCACTGCTCATCAGAACTAGGAAACACAGCTTCTCAGCCCTGGAGGCCTAAGAACAGGCATCTTGAGGAGCCCCAGGGACTGCTGAGAGGGCAGCAGGGGGCTCTGGACTGAGAAACCCTGTTTTCAGGGCAGAGTGATTTGCTGTCTGGGACACCCAGAGGCTGCCTGGGGACATGGCTGTTTCACAAGTGGAGAAGCGGTGCTGTTGGCAGCAAGGGCACAGCCCAAGACACTGCTGCACTTACTGCTGTGCACAGGGCTGGGCCCATCTACTCCAGACACCCGCAGGGTCGCGCTTCCTCAATTTTAATGCAGAGATGTCAGCTGCAGAGGGAGTTGGAGTCCAGGTTCTGACACACATCTGCAGGGTTCTGCATTTCTCTAGCTTCAGGTGATCCTCAAGGTGCTAATCTTCCTCAACTCACATTCCTTCCACTCCTCAGACATCTTCCTCTGTGGGGACAGTGTCATCATGCACCAGGCTTCCTCCAGAGCCTGGAGCAGTATCACTGATGCAGGAGACAGTTGTATTGTTGGGGTACACATCTGTAATCCCAGAGTTTGGGAGGCTGAGGCAAGACTTCCAGTTCAATCTCAGCCTTGGTGATATAATGACTTAGACAGACTCTACCTCTAAAAAGAAAAATCAAAAAAAAACAAACCGCAAAAAAAGCAGGGTTGGAAGTATAGCTCAGTGAAGGCTCTGAGCTCAATCTCCAATATTTCAATAATAATAGTAACAGTAGTGGTAATACATATAAGGGGTAGAAGACAAGGGGTAGAAGGAATGCCAGGGCAGCGCAGTAGGAAGCACACAGTAAGAGGTGAGCATTAAGAGGGTGATGCTTCTCTGCATTTCCCTCCTTGCTGTGGCCTACATGGTCACTCGAGCTCTTCCTGCATTGATCGGCAAGGCGTTGCCCACCCGTGGCATCCCAAGCCCTACTGTGAACTGCATGTGTGAGGTCTCAGTTGCTGCTCCCTATGAGACTCTAACGCTGGTGGTCTGAGGTGTAGCTGAGGCAGTGATTCTGGTGCTGGGAGCAGCTGCGAACCCAAATGAACATCCACAGAGAGGTGTGACTGACTACAGAACACAGCAGGTCAGTGTGTGCAGACTGGTACCGATGCTATCTGTGAGTGGCGAGTGACATGGCCATCTCAAGTCAGAATCTGACCCTTATCGGAGTCCATACATGGCCTACACTCTCTTGATCTACATGTCCATCCCTGCCTCCTTCTCACTCTGCGCCCTTGGTTCTGTCACCATTTGGGAAAGCCCACAAACTGACCTGGCCAAAAAACTAATTTCAGAGAAAGGTTTATTTGAAAAGTCAGAAAAACTCAGAGCTGAGACCACAGACTGCCCGCCAAATAAAGAAGCTTTCCCTGACTAACTATATATACTGATACCTGTGAACTAAGCTACTGCACTGCAAATGGTAATTTGTAATAGTAGTTTCATGCTTGGAGTGCCTGTCATTCTGGTCTTCTGAATATGGACTGCTTGTCATGACATGCCAGTTGCTGCTATGATGTCTCT
>NW_004524727.1:6337201-6346666 GCF_000260255.1 Octodon degus | reverse complement strand
GATGTATGTCCGTTTTGTATCTGTGTATTCAAAGTGGTTAGGATAGATATATAGTTACATTCTCTTAATGAATAGAGTGATTTGTTCTAATGGTGTTTATAAATAAGATATCATGTCCGCATCTTGTACAGCAACTAACCACTAGGAAGAATGTATGCAATGTGTAATTATTGAAACTGTCCTACCAATTTGATTTGAAACTGTCTCATTGCTATTTGTTTATCAATAAAATTATAGAATAAATAAATAAAGAAGCTTCATTGAAAAGAAAATTTTACCGTCCAGAAACGGCTGCCAGGCTCCTTTTCCAGTCTCCATCTTCAGTTCACCTGCCTCCACTCCAGCCTCCACCATGTCCATAGGGTGACCCAGAAATCCTACAAGGTGTCCACCTCTGGACCCCGGGCCTTCAGCAGCCTCTTCTACACCAGCAGGCCTGCTTTCCACATCAGCTTCTCCATTGTCTCCCGAATGGGCAGCAGCAGCAGCTTCTGGGGTGGCCTGGGGCTGGGTGGCTATGGCGGGGTTGGCGTTGTGAGGAGCATCACAGTCGCCCAGGTGAACCAGAGCCTGCTGAACCCCCTGCACCTAGAGGTGGACCCCAACATCCAGGCCATGTGTACTCAGGAGAAGGAGCAGGACAAGAACCTCAGCAAATTCGCCTCCTTCATTGACAAGGTTTGGTTTCTGGAGGAAACGAAAGAATAAGATACTGGAGACCAAGTGGAGCCTCCTGCAGCAGCAGAAGACATCCCAAAGTTAACATGGACAACATGTTCAAAAGCTACATCAACAACCTCCGGTGGCAGCTGGACACACTGGTTCAGAAGAAAATGAAGCTGGAAGTAGAGCTTGGCAACATGCAGGGGCTGGTGGAGGACTTCAAGAATAAATAAGATGAGATCAACAAGTATACAGAGATGGAGAATGAATTTATCCTCATCAAGAAGGATGTGAATGAAGTGTACATGAACAAGGTGAGCTTGAGTCATGCCTGGAAGGGCTGACTGATGAGATCAACTTCCTCAGGCAGGTGTACGAAGAAGAGATGGGCAAGCTGCAGTCTCAGATCTCAGACACATCTGTAGTGCTGTCCATGGACAACAGCCGTTCCCTGGACCTGGATGGCATCATCGCTGAGGTCAAGGCCCAGTATGAGGAGATAGCCACTGCAGCCAGGCCAAGGCTGACAGCATGTATGGATCAAGTATGAAGAGTTGCAGACTCTGGCTGGGAAGCAGGTAGATGACCTTGGCCTCACAAAATCCAAGATCTCTGAGATAAACCACAGCATCAACTGCCTGCAGGTGGAGATTGAGGCCCTCAGAGGCCAGAGAGCATCCCTGGCAGCTGCCATTGCTCATGCCAAGGAACGTGGGAAGATGGCCATTAAGGATGCCAACACCAAGCTAGCCCTGCAGAAGGCCAAGTGGGACATGGCCTAGCAGCTGCACTAGTACCAGGAGCTCATGAATGTCAAGTTGGCCCTGGACATTGAGATCACTACCTACCACAAGCTGCTGGAGGGCAAGGAGAGCAGGCTGGAGGCTGGGATGCAGAACTTGAGCATCCACACAAAGACCACCAGTGGCTATTCAAGAATGGTTAGCTCACCCTCTGGGGTCTCACAAGCCCTGGCTTTGGGATCCTCCAAAGCCGTGGCTTCACCTGTACCAAGTCTGCTGTGGTTGTGAAGAAGATTAAAACCCATGATGGGAAGCTGGTGTCTGAGACCTCTGGTGTCCTGCCCAAGTGAATGGGCCACAGCAGCCTCTCCAGCCACACCCCTCACCAGGCTGCCCCACAGCCTTGGGGAGACAGCCATACAAGGGAGCACTGAGAGCAAGAGACCCATCTGAGGCTCAGCTTAGCCCTCAACCCACCCTTGGGGGGACTTTACTACCTGGGGTACCACTTCTTGCCTGGGCCCTTCACCAAAACCCAATTCAATTGTTTTTTTCCAAAATAAATCCTGGTTTTGCCACCTGAAAAAAAAAGAAAAGAAAATTCCAAGAGTCCTTCTTAAGTTATGGGTCATCATAGTGGGCAATCCACACTCTCCAGTCCACTTTGTATAATACGCAGTGACCAGCTCTCCAGCAAAACCATGCAACCTTTGAAACTGCTTTGCCACCTGGAGATCAGACACTGCATTAGCAGACCAGCTTTTGGAGCTTTTGAAAAAAAAAAAAAAAAAAAAAAAAAAAAAAAAAAAAAAAAAAAACATGAAGACAAAGAACAGAAGCAAGTATTAAAGTCTACCTCTTCACCAGATCTGTTGTCACTGAGAGCATCGTTCTGAGTGAGTGAAGGCATTGCTAATGCTAAGGAGCCCAGCAATACCTGTGCACAGTTGATCATGTTCTCTGCATTGGGCATTTGTCCTAAATCATTAGGAGATTCTGCGGTTCAAAAAGTGGCACACATTCCTTTCAGCAGCACCACAACTGGTTGAACTGGTGAAAGAACAGAGGGGGACTGAAGGGTCAGCACAATACTCAATCCAGGTTGCTGATGTCAACAACAGAGAAACAATGTTTGTCTCTGTATGATGTATTTTTCAGGAGGATGTGTGGGGTAGATTGACAACTAACAATCAACTTGTGCGCAGGGGCCATGCTAATCTTCTCTGTATCGTTCCAATTTTAGTATATGTGCTACGAAGCAAGCACCTAACAATCAGCTGACCTGAGCCAGTGTGGTGCTGGTGTGGGGGGCCCACCTCAGGATTTTGTCAGCAGCATAAAAAGGAGGATTGGAGAGGAAGAGGGGGTGTTGTCAGGGAGCTGTTGGTCTTCCAGTGCTGTTGGTTCTCCTGAAGAGGCTTGTCGAGCTGGCTTTCCTGATCTGAACTGGGCTGTTCTCATCATTGGAGAAGCTCAAGCCCTTGCTATCACTGAGAATGGCTGTTGTGCTTTTGGGGGGCGCTGTAGTTCTTACCTTGAGCATCACTTCCTGACTCCAGTGCTGAGCCCTCAGCCTGCTGGCTGATCCTTGTCCCGCTGGCACAGACTCTCTAGCTTTCTACTGCTTTGCAGGTCTTCCCAGTGCAGAACTAAGAAACAGGCCTGCATGAGGCATTAATGTGGGCTCTAAGCCTCCAGTTGGACTCATGGGGGGCACTGTCATGTGCTCTGGGCCTTTGGCTGGACTCTTGCAGGACACTGCCATGGGATCCAGACCCTCAGCTGGATTCCTTAGATCTTTATGAGGGCAGATCTGTGTGGACAGATCTCCTGCACTCTCTTTGCATATGATTCTTTGAGACACTACTATGAAATAACTGTATAAATTATGTATCCTGTTACTGTTTGCTGTGCAAACCCTTACTGCACCAATGTGCATGCAGATATGTTGCATGCCCTTCTGTTGTCCATCAGCAGTGCAGCCACAGGGCAGAGAGGTGGCTCTTCAGTGTGCCTGTAGGCACTGTCATCTGGGAAGAAAGACTGGTGAGCTGAAAATGGTACCAGATGGAATAAGGTTTTGCAGGGTGTGGTTAAAATTATCAACTACATTAAATAACTACCCTTAGCTCACGCACCCTGTGGGAGAGGAGAGACACAGGGCACACCTGCCTTCTTGTATCCACAGATGTGATGGTTTCTAAAGCACATCACTGGTCGGAGCTTTAAGCTATGAGAGTCACCCCAGAGATTTCTTTTCGAAATCAGGGACACAGAATGACTCACAAAACTTGCTTTATTTGTGTGTCATGTTCAACCTGCTCAACTAACTCTGTCACTTCAGGAAAAAGTGACAACTGTGTTCAATTTGGCAGGTTAAGTGGTTGCATTCAAAGCCAAAATCTAGAATTATGGAGGTGACAAGTGAACACTGTAATTTCTGACACATTTTGAACACTAGAAGAGATTTTGAAAGAGGCTGAGCCAGGGCCTTCTTCGTCCCAGCTGATGCATGATTGCCTATCTCTGCTTCCAAGAGTCTGACCAGTGCTTCCCAATTACTAAAGATGCCTGAACTGAGGAAGAATTATTCTGTGCCCTATTATGAATAGGCCAGTTCCACCCATTCGTTCCATTCTGAAGGAGGATCAGCTGCTGAGACTGCAGATGAAGTGGCTGTAGAAGTATGCTTGAGCCAACTTCACACCTCTATGCAGCCTGGATTAAAGTTAAGGGGAAAACCCTTGAGATTGCCACAAAAGTGCTGAAAAGCCTGTTTCCATCCCAACATCATGTCTTCTTTATGGAGCAGGGTGTGTCACAGTGACAGTACCCAGAAGGAGATTATGGAGAAGACTGGATGTGAGGACACTGCTCTGTCACCTCAGAAGCAGGAAGACAAGATCAGGGCTCCCACTGGGTCTTCATGGTAGCTAGTGGCACATTTATTCCATTGAATATCACACAGTCCTAATAGAAATGAAGTGCACAATAGATATAATGTGCTTGAATCTTCTTGACCTCCCTTCCCCCACAAGTAGAGAAATCGTCTCCAGGAAATTGGTCCCTGCTCAAGGAAGGCTGAAGACCATAAAGGTAAGGTGCTCACCCACCCATGCCACATCAACAAGGGCACTGAGAATCAGTTTCCCATCTGGGTCTTCCTCACCACTCTGGGCAAGGAGCAGGAACTGCAAACTGCTGGCCAACTCAGCTGGCCACGGTAGCATCTGGCATCCTTGTATTGGGAAGAATCACTTCCCAAGCTTTTTTCTCTCACCCTCCATTTAAGCTAGCTGCCTCTGTTCCCTTGCACAGTGCTTCTGTCTACACCATCTTCATTGACCTTTACACAGAGTGACTAGGAAAGCAGGCCCAGTCCTACTTCTGGGAGGGAAATTCAAGCACAGATTGTACAACCTTCATGGGCAGAAGCCAGCAGCCCCAGGACATGCAAGGCTGACCCCTGTCCCTGCCCCACACCCATGTGCTGCCCATGTTTTTCTGCATCCCCAGCTCCCTCTTTGTGTCCCATCTTTTCTGCCTTTCATTTCCTACTTTGTGTACCAGAGAGCTGTGTCCTCTGTCTAAATGGCTTCTTTCTGAGCTGTGGTCTAGGGCTTCCTTGGGTGGGTGAGGAGCCCCAGAAATGACAGCTTGAGATGTAGGATCACATCGGCCAAGGTCCCCTGAGTGCCAGGTGCTCTCCACCTGCTCCGAGTATCCCTACTGTAGGTGCTCCCACTCTACACAGGGCTGCGCCTGGGCTCAACACAGATTCATGACCGCTACTCAGAGGTGCACCTGGGCTTAACACAGACAGCCAGTGGGGGAGAGGGAAATCCACAGTGTGTGGCTCCTTCCCTCAGCATGCATTGGAAGAGGGGTTGGATGCAGGCAGATTGCCAGCTAAAGTCCAAATCTTGGTTCTCCAACTATGGATGCCCCTTTGCTTTCTTTTTCCCCCAGGGTTCTCACTTGTTTCCCCTGAAGGTCCAAGCAGGAGAGCCCAGGACTCCATCTGCCTACTCTTCCATCTAAACTCTCTCCCTCGATAATCTCACCAATCTTTCTGTGGCACCAGCAACTCACCAACTTCTATCTAAACACTCACCTCTCTTCTGGAGTCAATGTGTGCGACCGCTTACTTAATGCCATCACTTCGATGTTTTAAAGGGAATCTCTATATACAAAGCTAAGTCCTTGACCAACCCACATGTCCACAGTGATCCTCAGTGCTACAGTGTTGATTTCTTCCCATCTCAGGAGAAATCCTTTTTGCCTAGCCTTCCCTCCCAAGTCTTACTCAGGCTTTCTCCTGTGTCTGAAATGTACATCACTTGCCCACTGTTCTCTTCCCTGTTCTGGCTCCAAGCCACACCTCTGTCAGATGGATGACTGTGTCAGCACCCCAGCTTGTCTCACTGCTTCCATTCTCACACTCCTCAACTGCTCAAGGAAGTCACATAGAAAGTTATGTGACACACTATGTAGTGGGTTGTGTGACCACCCCAAAGCAGTTAGCTCCACCTTCTATGACTTGGGCCCAGTGAATGTGACCTCACTTGAAAAATCATGGTGACTATTAATTCTAACGTGTTAAACTTTGTTAGACTAAGAAACACTTACTACATTAGTTGAGCATGAGTCATAGAGGAGTGACATGGGCTGCTATGTCTGGTCCCCTGTCCCTTCCTCTCAGGCATACAGTCCTGACCACCATGAACTAAGAATCTTTGCTCTACCAGGCCCTTCCACCATGATGCTTCTGCCATGGAACAGCAGACTGTGAACTGAATCTCCTGAAATGATAACCCAAGCTAAGCCCCTCCACGTTGAGGCTGTGGGTGTTGGGTGTCGAGCCCAGCAACAAGAAAGCTGATGAACATGAGGTCTTTGCAGATGCCATTCAAGACCTTGAGACGATATTATCCCAGATTATCTGAGTGACCCCAAGCCCAATGGCAAAGGCCCTTAGAAGAGGAAGAAGAAAAGGCAGAGACACAAAGGAAAAAGTGGTGTGAAGTTAGAGGCAGAGATTGGGGGTATGAAGCTACAAGTCAAAATAATTCCTGGAGCCTCCCCCAGTTGGGAGGAACAAGAAAGAGGGCTCCCCCTGCATCCTCAGAGTACTTGTAGTGAAGACGGTGCCTGGAAGAGCTCAGGGAGTTCTGGGAGGAGATTCCCACACACCTGGGTTTGCTACCTCCTGGAAGGGGCAAAATGAATAACTCCCACCACCCATGGCAAAGATTCCTAAGCTCAGTGGAGGCAGGACACTCTCCAGCAGGGGCAGCTATTTCAAGCTGCTTCTTTTGTTTAATATATACCTGGGTTCAATCCACAGTGCCACCAAAAAAAAATTATAAAATAATCAGAATTTTGGACACATATGTTAAGGAATTGTGATTTAGTTTTAGGTATGATAACAGCATGCTGGTCAGCATGCTGAATCTTTTAAAGTTGTGTGCTGATGGAACAAAGTACTTCAAGTCTTGCAAGAAAACAAATTCCAACCCAGACTGATCTATCCTGCAACACTATCTTTCAAATATAATGGAGAAGTGAAATATTTTCATGACAAAGAACAACTAAAGAATTTCATGATGACAAAGCCAAGCCTACACAGACTACTAAATGATGTTCTAGAGAGGGAGCAAATTGATCACAGCCCCATGAATGAGAATGGAAAGAACCCACCAAATAGGGCAAACAATTAAACAGAGGAGAATAAGAGGTATACAATAGTAGTCTTTCAGTTATTCTTTTGTGTTCAGCAGCAGAATATTTTCATCAGCACACTCTACAAATGGACTTCTCTTCCATCCTATGGGTCATGATTCCACTTGAGTCTACAGGGTGGATTTCAAAGAAATAGCTGTAGCTCAGTTCCACATGTGACGCCAGCCACCAGTAACTGTCATGGTCATTATGCATGTCCACAACACACTAGAACTTTGTGTGATATCCTATCCTCAAACAGTTAGAAGCGCTGGTCATTTACTTGCCATTCCACTATTTATCTTATGTTTTACTCTAGTACTTCTTTGCTATCATGAAAACTTTTTCTGAGTTCAACTGTTTGGAAACATTTAATTTTCTGAATATTGCTTAATCTTAATTTTTGTTCTAAGATTTATACTATATCTTTGACATACAATTTATTTAAAAGACATTGTATGATATCTTCTCCTAGTATTAGAAACTTTAAAAAGTATATTTCCATTTTCTGTTGACTTTAAAAAAAAAGAGGTTTGTACCTATGTTATTTGCTTATTATTTCTTGCCTATATCTTGTAATATGAGAAACTACTTTGGCAGTAACAATACACAATGTACTAACCATTGTTACTCTCCTAAAATCTTGTTTGGAGATTTTGTACCATTGTTTTTATTTTATTTAATTTTTTTTACAATTTATTTATGGGGGAGCCAGCTCAGCCCACCAGGGCGCGGGGCTGGCTGGCATGTGGTGCTGGAGGATTGAACCGCAGTCCCTGTGCTTTGCTAAGCTTGTTCTAAGTAGGTGCTTTAGACCACTAAGCAATCTCACCAGCCCTATTTTTTTTCTTTAAAATAAAAATAACTGATGTCAAAAAATAAATAAATAAATAAATAAATAAATAAAGTTATGTGCTGAAGTACTTACAGGAGAAATTATATGATGTCTTGGGTCTGTTCTAGAACAAGCTGGTAGGGAGGGCTAGCTGGGTATACAAAACAAGGCTGGCCATGAATTGAAAATTAGTAAAACTGCAGGTTGGGTGCATGGGACTTCATTATTCTTTTCTTTCTTGCATTGGTTTGAAATTTCTCATAATGACAATTTAAAAATAAATAAATAAATAAATAAACATATGCTCCCAGAAATAAAATTACTGACTCTGAGTATTTCCAAAGCATTTAAAATGTATTGTCAAATTGCCTTCTACAGAGTCTGTGGCAATTTATAGTTCCAGAAGCGGTGTGTGAAAGCTCTGAGGATGTAATGTTGTAGGAGAATAATAATCCACTCGGCAAATGTGGGAACGCATGCTTCTGTGGGGCCCACAGCCCTAGGAAGAACAATGACCCATCGCGAGATCTCATGGTGAGTCGTGGAACACCTGCAGCTTGCACCAGAGCAGCAGGAAAAGCCACCAAAGAGGAACTGAGTTCAGCCCGCAGGTTGTACAACTCCAACTTGCCCTCAAGAAGGGACCTTGGGGTGTCTCTAAACCATCACAGAAGTCCTTCCAGAATGTCGATGGAGACCAGTATTTAATGGGAAAATTCCCAGCCATAGCTTCTCAGTAAAGCCTGATTATCTTCTAGAGGCTTCCTTATATAAAGAGGGGACAGACTGGTGCCTGGGCTTCTCTGCCTAGCATCAAAGGGAACTGTTTTGCTGTCAAATAATTCTGCACTCCTGTAATTTTCCAGTTGCACTTGATTGTCACACTGCATTCCCATAGAGGTATCAAAGAATGGCCATTCCTTGTCTGCCACTGCAGCCAACCTGCAAAGGAAGCAGCCATGTAGTCAACAGCTTGTTCATAATCAGCAGCTCTCTGGGCGTGGGCACATCCTCACCTTCCAGGGATGTCCCCTGGCTCTCACCACACCAGTGGCAGAGGTAGCAGGTTGCAGGTGTACATGTGCACAGTCACATCCAAGCTTGGAGTCCTTCCCACAGGTGCTGAATGCCAGATACTGGTACCAGAGAGCTACTATTCCTCAAAAATAAGACCTAATCATAAAATTTGCCCTACTGTGGTGGAATGACAACTGGTGGCCAATTTGTAACACCCAGCTGAACTGAACCAGCATGGTGCTGCATGTTGAGTCCCATGTGAGGATTGCTACATGAGAAGCAGAACTGCAGAAGAAGGAGGAGGAGGAGGAGGAGCAGGAGCAGGAGCAGGAGAAGGAAAAGAAAGAGAAGGAGACGGAGGAGGAAGAGGAGGAGTAGAAGGAAGAGAAAGAGAAGGAGAAGGAAAAGGAAGAGGAGGAGGAGGAGGAAGAGAAGAAGAAGGAGGAGAAGGAAGAGAAAGAGAAGGAGGAGGAGGAGGAGGAGGAG
>NW_004524727.1:6290251-6337101 GCF_000260255.1 Octodon degus | reverse complement strand
GAGAAGGAGGAGGAGGAGGAGGAGGAGAAGGGGGAGAAGGAAGAGAAAGAGAAGGAGAAGGAGGAGAAGGAAGAGAAAGAGAAGGAGAAGGAAAAAGAAGAGGAGGAGGAAGAAGAGAAGAAGGAGGAGAAGGAGGAGGAAGAGGAAGAGGAAGAGAAGAGGAGAAGGAGGAGAAGGAAGAGAAAGAGAAGGAGGAGAAGAAAGAGGAGAAGGAAAAGGAGAAGAAGGAAGAGAAAGAGAAGGAGAAGGAGGAGAAGGAAGAGAAAGAGAAGGCGGAGGAGGAGAAGGAGAAGGAGAAGGAGAAGGAGAAGGAGAAGGAGAAGGAGAAGGAGAAGGAGAAGGAGGAGAAGGAGAAGAATTCCTAAAGGACCTTGTCATGCTGACTTTCCTGATAAAATTCCCCATTTTATCATGGAAGGAGCTTGGGATCTTACTGCCTCTGAGAATGGCTAGAGGAGCTCTGGTCCTCTCCTTGAGCATTTCTTCCTGGCTCTGGAGGGGAAGATGGTGCACTGCTCAGTCTCCTGGTGAAGCTTGTCGCAGTGACTTTCCTGATGGGCTCTCAGCTGTTCTAAGCAGAATATCTTGGGATCTCACTGTTGCTGAAGATGTCTGTGGTGCTATTTGCAAGAGTTCTGGGTCTTACTCTGAGCATCACTTCCTGGCTCCAATGCGGATCCCTCAGCCTGCTAACACAGATACTTCATGCTGCTGGAGCAGACTTCCTAGCTTCCCACACTGGTCTTCAGGCTTTCCCAACACAGATCTGGGAAGTGGGCCTACATGAGACATTGTGCTGGGCTCTTAGCCTCTAGCTGGGCTTGTTAGAGGCACTGCTCTGGGCTCTAGGTCTTTAGGTGGCCACATGCAGGACATTGCTGCAGGACCCAGGCCCTCCCTGGAGTCTTCTGGTCTTCAGTGTTTGGACAGATTTCCTGCACTTTTCTTGTATTTGAATCTTTCTGGGGCTATTATAAAATAATTTTATAAATGACATGCTCTGTGTTCTTCCCCTTGCAAAACTCCAAACAATAACACTCACTGGGATTTCCCAGGATGCTCATGATACAGCCCAACCCAAAGTAAGTGTCACAGTTACTTTTTACTCATTGCTGGGACAAATACCCGACACTCAAAATGAAGGAAGGAAAGGTTTATTTAGCTCACAGTTACTGGAGGGTTCAGTCCATATTCTACTGGCTCCAAGGCAAACAACAGCAGTTCATGCGGGCAGAAAATAATGAAGAGCAGAGGAGGAGCAGCAGCTGCAGCGTCCATCAAGCCTCTCTCTTCCTTCTACACTGATTGCAAAGACTGGTGATTGTACCTCCTCCAAAGTGGCCTGGCTTCAAAGATCAGGTTCCTTCAAAGACTGGGACTTCTCCACAGAAGACGGCAGCAGCAGGAAGTCGGGCAGGGCGGCAGGAAGACTTTCTCAATTCCTGGGCCCTGCCCACCTGCAAGGCTAGGCCCCCAAGCCGAGAACTGCTGGAGCTGATTCAGCTAAGTTGCCACAATGTATCAACTAATGCAATAGGCCACAGTTCATATCATCAGCCCAAGTGCCTACTGTCACGAACAAGAGGTCTGCATGCAGGAGAGCGCTCCTCCTGAATGGGGAGATCCAGCCAATGGTTCTCAGGGAGAGCAGTCTCAAGAAATTCAGGGCAGAACTTGGGGTTTGAGAGTCAGGACAACTTTCCAGAAGATGACAGACTGTTTTTAAATAAATGTAGGTTTTTATACATGGATAAACATAGATTTTTATGCAAGAATAATTATTATGCATAAAAATAATATATTCCCATATTGACTATTTTGGAACAAAAATTACTATAAGACCTGGTACGATTTGGGGAGAAACAGGGAAAGTTGGATGTCATGCACTGAAGAGCCATCAGATAGATTAGGGGAGGCAGGGAATGGCACTAAGTACTGCCTGACATGGGCTGGGGAAGCAGACACCGTGGTCAGCAATGGAGGCACTTCCTGGAGGAAGGGACCAGGCAGTGTGTGCACAGGAGCCCTGGGAGAAGCCCATGTACAGTACCCACCATCCAGGCTTTGCCATCCAGCAGAGCACTGCCCTGCACCCATGGGGTTCTCAGGCCTTGGTTCCAGAGGACAGTATTTAGGGAGGGGACAGTATATGGGCACAGTGTGAGGGATAGACAGTGCATGGAGTGGACAGTGTGCAGGGTGAACTTCATGGAGCACGTGTGAAAATAGATGGCGCACAGAATGGACAGAAGACAGAGTGGACAGTGTGCAAGGAGTGGACAGTGCACAGAGTGGAAGGTGCATGGAGTGGGCAGTGCACAAGTTGTTCACAGCAGAAGCATCTGACAGTACCTCTATGCTGGCCCAATCAATGTCAGCAACTGCAGCCATGGACATCCGGGTCTTAACCTGTGGGTGCCAGGAGTCAACTCTATAGTAGACAGTCTTCTACAGACAGGTGAGCAGGGATGGTCTCGGGGTGAGTACAGGGCATTAGCGTGCACTTTATTTTCTTTATTATGACATTTCAGCGTCCAAAGGAATGCAAGCAGGAGCTTACATCCCCCACATGCGCAGTTGAGCACTGCTCCAGCTCCCGAGAATCTGACCCTGCTGACCTTACAAGAGGTGACAACAGGCAACAAGAGGTGACAGGAGGCGACAGGAAGTGACAGGAAGCAACAGGAGGCAATAGAAGGCGACAGGAAGCAACAGGAGGTCAAAGTAGGCAACAAGAGGCAACAGCAGGCAGCAGCAGGAGACAGAAGCGACTGGAGGTGACAGGAGGCCACAGCAGGTGACAGGAGGCTGTGTGCACAGAGGGAGGGTGCTGTACTGCTCCTAACAGGCACAGACCAAAGTCCACCATGTGCTTGGCCATCATAGGATGAAACTGTCACTTTGACTCTATATTCTTTGTTCCCACAGCCCCAATCACTAGTTCAATCTTGAGAAGGAAAAAGATCAGACAAATTCTGATGGAACAAGATACTACAAAATACCTCCTGGGATTGTCAAGGTCATCAGAAACGAGGACTGTCAGACTGGCAGCAAGAGGGACCTACAGAGACACACAGTCACCCATGATGTGGCACCCAGTGGGGTCCCTCTCTGAGGAACTCACTGGATGAAAATGGGAAAGCTGAACAAACTGCACGGTGTGTTCATTGTAATATATCAGTGCTGATTTATTCGTTGTAAAAAAAATATGCCAAACTAACGTAAGCAGTTAATGGTAAGGGAAACTGCAGAGTCTCTGAGAATCCTGTACTGTAACCTTTTCTATAAATCTAAAACTCTTTAAAATAACGCAGTATTTAAATGTTAATTTAAAAATGTTAATTTTTTCAAAAATGAAGCCAAGAGACACAGCCAGGTTGGTCTATGGGCTTGACCTCAAGTAGAACTTCAGGTAGGCGCAGTAAAGGAACCTAAGCACACTGGGAAGTGTGTTTCCAGCCAGAGGAGGAGTGTAGGACCAGAACTCTGAAGCCCCGAGCATGGGCAGCCAGAGAAGGAGGCGGTACACTTAGCAACCCGGAGGCGCAGATGGTGCAAGCTCTCAACGCCATGGCCATCGATCAGAAGGATCCACAGCTGGACTTGTTTTAAGTGATTTTGTTTAATGTCAAATGGAGCTTGGGGAAGCCACATTGAGTTACGGGTATAACAACCAGGAGGAGAAGCAGAGTAGAAGGAGGTGATAGCCAACGGAGATTTCAACACACTTGGGACTTACATTTAAAATACTAATATGGTTTGCAAGACGTTTTCAGCAGGCGAATGGAAGAAGAAGCTGCATTGTCTGCACACCGTGGAGCACTGCTGTGCTGTGAAGAGGGATGAATGGGAGTAATGTGGAGGCAAGTGGGTGCGTCTCGAGACCATAATGTGAGGGAGCTAAGGCAGGCACGCAAGCTTGAATGTCACATGGATTCCCTTCTATGAGAAAGACCAAATATAGCTAAGCAGCAAACTAAAGGTTAGATAGTAGGAAATGGAGACAGAGCTTCCTCAAAGATAAAGGAGGGGAGGGATGGGGTGGAAAAATGAATTAAAACATGTTATGCATGTCCGCATGTGAAGCCAGCAAGGCCTGTGAACATCATGCAATGCCAGCATGCTCTGATAAAAATGAAACGCTGATACTGTAAAGAAGATGGCCACCGGGAACATGGTAATGGAAAGTGAGAAACTGTAAAACTTCATGGGGATTTTTAAACTCAAATTACCCTTTTTTCCTTCCTGGAAGTTCAAAAGATAATCAATTTTCTCTGAAAATAAGGCAACTGTCTTGATGTATGGAGTTTCAGTCCTACTCAAGGTCATGGGTTTCCATCTGTTTTGTTTTATTTTGTTTATAGTACCAGGGACTGAATCCGGGGCCTTCACATTGAGCTATGTCCCCCACCCTTTTCTATTTTGATATTTTGCAATAGTATCAATGTCCTCCCAGAGCCTCCTGTACTTGTAGGTGGGGTTTTCCAGAGGAGCCAAATCTAAGGGGTGTGATTCTGGGATTAAAGGTGCAATTACTAAATTAGTCCCCTGGTTGGTTTGGCATAGCTCTGGTGTGGGTTCTGGGAAGGCCCACTGGGCTGTGGGTGGCATCAACCAAAGAGCAGGTGGCCTGGAAGGTTGAAAGAAGCGACTTCTGCCTCACTGTGGCTGCTGCTTCTGCTGCTTCACTGCTCACTGCTTTGTTGTCCTCTTCCTGCCATGGCTGTCCCTCCTCCACCATTTCCCTGTCACCTTGCCTACCACCTATGGACTGAAACCTGTACACATTGTGAAATACAAAAACTTTTCCTCCTTTAACATTGGGTGTTAGATAATTTTTCTCAGGAACAAAAAAAAATAACTAGCATAGTTGCAAAGTCACTAAAGTGCCTAGGGTGGCACTTGAGATCCCCCTGCCTCAGCCTTCCAGAGATATTACAGGCGTTCACCCCAGCCTCGGCCAGTGCCTAACTTTTCGGCTTGCCTGGACACATTAAAGAAGAAGAAATGTCTTAGGCCACAAATAAAATATATAATATAGTTAATGTATATAAGTAATACCACTTCCTTTATTTATTTATTTTTTTTATTTTTATTTTTTTTATTGACATCAGTTATTTTTATTTTAAAGAAAGAAAAAAAATAAAAACAGTGGTACAAAATCTCAAAACAAAAAAAAAAATCTCAAAACAAGATTTTAGGAGAGTAACAATGGTTAGTACATGGTGTATTGTTATTGACAAAGTAGTTTCTCATATTACAAGATATAGGTAAGAAATAATAAGCAAATAACATAGGTACAAACCTCTTTTTTTTTAAGTCAAAAGAAAATGGAAATATACTTTTTAAAGTTTCTAATACTAGGAGAAGATATCATACAATGTCTTTTAAATAAATTTTAAGTCAAAGATTTAAATCTTAGAACAAAAATTAAGATTAAGCAATATTCAGAAAATTAAATGTTTCAAAACAATTGAACTAAGAAAAAGTTTTCATGATAGCAAAGAAGTACTAAGAGTAAAACATAAGATAAATACTGGAATGGCAAATAAATGACCAGCACTTCTAACAGTTTGAGGATAGGATATCACACTAAGTTCTAGTGTGTTGTGGACATACATAATGACCGTGACAGTTACTGGTGGCTAGGCGTCACTTGTGGAACTGAGCTACAGCTATTTCTTTGAAATCTACCCTGTAGGCTCAAGTGGAATCATGACCCATAGGGTGGAAGAGAAGTCCTTTTGTAGAGTGTGCTAATGGAAATATTCTGCTGCTGAATACAAAAGAATAACTGAAAGACTACTACTGTATACCTCTTATTCTCCTCTGTTTGTTTGCCCTATTTGGTGGCTTCTTTCCATTCTCATTCATGGGCCTGTGATCAATTTGCCCCCTCTCTAGAACCTCATTTAGTAGTCTGTGTAGGCTTGGCTTTGTCATCATGAAATTCTTTAGTTGTTCTTTGTCATGAAAATATTTCACTTCTCCATTATATTTGAAAGATAGGGGTGCCGGCGGCTGCAGCCGGAGTTTAAAGCCCGGGCAGCTGGAGTGGTAAGAGGGGTTCGGGGTCCGGAGAAGGAAAGAAAAGGAGCGGGGCTCGGCGAGCAGGACGCGGAGGACCATGGCCAACAGCGAACGGACCTTCATTGCCATCAAGCCTGATGGCGTCCAGTGGGGCCTCGTAGGAGACATCATCAAGCGCTTTGAGCAGAAGGGGTTCCGCCTTGTTGCTTTGAAACTTATGCAGGCCTCAGAGGACCTGCTCAAGGAGCACTATAGCGACCTGAAGGAGCGCCCCTTCTTTCCCGGCCTGGTGCAGTACATGCACTCGGGGCCCGTGGTCGCCATGGTCTGGGAGGGGCTGAACGTGGTGAAGACGGGCCGCATGATGCTGGGTGAGACCAACCCCGCTGACTCCAAGCCAGGCACCATCCGCGGGGACTTCTGCATCCAAGTGGGCAGGAACATCATCCACGGCAGTGACTCGGTGGAGAGCGCCGAGAAGGAGATCGCGCTGTGGTTCACGCGGGAGGAGCTCGTGGACTACAAGAGCTGCGCCCAGGACTGGATCTACGAGTGACCAAGAGATCAGCAGCGGGACCAGACTGCAGCAGAGCCATGTGGCGCAGAACATCCCTGTCACCTGGAAGACAACTTGAGCTGTGCCCGCCAGTCCCTCCTGCGTTATGTCCTGCAGCTGCCACCCCACCACAGGCTTAGCTGAGTGGGTCACAAAGCCTTGTCTCTCTTTTCCCCACCCCTGCGTTCATCCCTCCTGACACTGAGCGTAACAGACATCTATGGGGCCTGCCAGATTGTCAGCACTCTGCCCAGCGTAGAGGAGTCATCAGAAATGAAAGCTATCCACCCTTAAAAAAAAAAAAAAAGAAAGAAAGAAAGAAAGAAAGATAGTTCTGCAGGATAGATCAGTCTGGGTTGGAATTTGTTTTCTTGCAAGACTTGCAGTACTTTGCTCCATGCTCTTCTTGACTTGATGGTTTGTGAAGAAAAATCAGCCGTTATTCTGATGGGTTTTCCTTTAAAAGTGATCTGTTTCTTTTCTTTAGCGGCTTTTAGTAGACTGTTCCTATGCTGAATTTCTGAAATCTTGATTATTATGTGTCTGGATGTGGTTTTCATTGGATTGATACTATTTGGAGTTCTATATGCTTCGGTTACAGGAATGTCAGATTGTTGCCCCATAATTGGGAAGTTTTCTATTATTACTTCTGCCCATATCTTTTTATATCATTTGTATTGACTCCTTCCTTCTCATTGATACCTATTAGTCTCACATTGTTCATCTTTGCATCGTCTTGCAGGTATTGAATTATTTTTTCCTGCATCCTAGTTGTTTTAAAGAGATCTTTTTTACTTTTTCACTAGCTGCAATGGTGTCTTTCAGGTCAGAAAGTCTATTTTCACTTTCACGCAAATGGTTTTGCCAGCTTGTGATTGAGGTTTTAATTTCCTGTATATCACTTTGAACCTGTTTCATAGATTCTATTTCTTTCCTAAATTGTTTATTCAGGGGTTCCATCATTTTTATATTCTCCTCTATTTTTTGTCAGTGTATTCTTTAGAAGCACTTAGTACTTCTTTGATTATAGTTACCACTACATTTTTTAGTTCCGAAATTATTTCTTGTATATCTTTCTGCAGTTGATTCTTTACTGTCAACGCTATTATTTCAGAAATATCAGGTGTGTGATTTCCAGTTTCCTCAGTGCTAGTGTCTTCTGCATTTGTACTGGGTGGACTCGGGGCCTGAGACTGTATTTTGTTCCTTCTCTTTGTCATTTTGTATACCTGTCTTCTGACCTTTGATGTAGAGCTTAGATAGAGTTATTACCTTAGCACCAGGTCCAGATCTATGAAGTTCGAATTCCTCCAGGTGGGTGTTGTTTGGATCTGGCTGCTGTGTTCCACTTCTTTCTGCTGCAGCCTTAGAGTTGAACCCTTGTGTCTCTCTGGCAAGATGTTCTGCTCCTGAATCAGCTGGGTGGGTCTTGCCTCTAGCCTCTTTGCAGGGAGTTCTGCTGAAGGGTTCCGTGCTGGGCCTGCGCTCTGGGTCTATTCAGGATCCCGCGGCCTGGGTCGTCTCACTCACTCGCCAGGCCTGCACTCTGGGTCTATTCAGGATCCGAGGGTCCCAGGTCGTCTCACTCGCCGGGCCTGCGCTCTGGGTCTGTTCAGGATCCGGAAGCTACTTCCTTTATTTTTAATAGTTTATCTTATTAGTTTACAAAAAAAAACCAGAAATCCAAGTTTAAGAATTTAATAAGAAAATGCATATCTGCTTAGAATAGCAAATGCCTCTCTTCACACAGAAGCTTGTATGTGGGCAGGTAAAATACTACCGCCAGCAACACTGTGTTCTCCTCGCCCAAGCATGTGTGGCATCTGACGGGGCTGTGTGCGGTGGGGCGAGGCCAGGCGGCTGTGCCCGCCCTCCCCTAGTGTGCCGCGGCCGCCTGCTTGCTCTGCTCAAGGCCCACACAGAGTCTAGCGCAGCATCACCCCACACCGCATCATCATGCTAAAAGTGGTGTCACACAGCTTGGACCCCAACTCTCAACAGGTTGAGGCAGAAGGATTACAAGTTGGACCCCCACCTGAGCAACTGAATGATATACTGTGAACCTGTCTCAAAATAAAACATAAAAAAGGGCAGAAAATTTAGCTTAGGGTGAAGGCCCCAGGTTCAGGCCCCAGCACCAAAATTAATAATGAAATAAAATCAACTGTAGCCTTAAAGCCGGAGGAAATGATCTGTTCAAACTGCTCTTCAGAGAGTCTTCATGCTAAGAGATACACGTCTTATTAAGAAAACAATCACCAGAGAGATCTGCTGTCTAGAAGGATCCCAGTAGCGATCTGAACTGAGCACTGCTTCCAACAGTCTAGCACTTCGAGTCATTTTACTCTGACCTGAAATGATTAGTGCTAAGCAGTTCTGACATTTCCCAGCTGCTCAGGCAAAGCAGGTAGCACCGGCGGGGCCCAGCAGCGGTGTCCGCAGTCATTCGCAGGCGCCGCGGGCAGCGCCCAGAACAGAGGGGGGTGGGCTGAGGTGCAGCTGCCGCTCGCTCGGCTAGTAGGCCCACTGGAGGCAGATTGGGTCCAGATAAACACGGCATTCATGCTGGCCATCTGTCCTCGGGTCAGCAGGGACAGAAACTCAAAATCATTATCTCTGATGAACGCGCAGACAATGACAGTCTTGTGTGCACGGAGAGTCATCATGCAGGAGTAGGGCGGCCTGGCGCTGGGCAGCAGCTCGCGTGCACTCATGGGGGGCGGGGGGGGGGCACCTCCCTCCAGGGCTCTGGCCTGGACGAGCTTGCACAAAGCTGCTCGTGCCCTTTACAGGAAGAGCTCAGGGGTCTTTCCAGATCACAAGCCCTTCCCAGTCCTGGCTTGCTCCACTCTCTCAGGAGAAGGCTGTGTGAGCTCTTCCCTCCCTCCTGTCAGCATCTGCACTGAGCCACACCCTGGTCTTTTGGAAGTGGAAGGTTGCTGTCCCAGACACACACCCTTTGCTAAAATGGAAATTCCAAAATCTCTGGCTCATCTCCATGGCTTTCCAAGTGAATTCACAAGTTATGTCTATCTGTAGTATACATAAAAATTAAAACAAACTGCTACTTCCAATAAACAAGCATTTACTGTATCTACTAGATGCAAAGAAGACCTAGAAATGAAGAGAAGTCTTCCTGGCTTAAGAACTTTTTAGCTTAATACAGAAGGCAAATTCAACGTAAATTACTGTAAAGGAAATGAAATATAAATGGGCCAGGCATGGTGGTGTGTGCCTCTAAGCCTGGCACTGGGGAGGCCGATTCCACAATGGCTGTGCCGGTTAGCATTCCCACTTACAGTGCAGAAGAAGGGCTCTGTCAGGCAGCCGCACCAGCATTTGTTAGTGGTTGACTTCTTGACAATGGCCATTCTTTCTGGGGTGAGATGAAATCTCAATGTTTTAATTTGCATTGCTTAAGTGGTCAGTGATGTTGAACAATTTTTTTGTGCATCTATCAGCCATTTGCACTCCATCTGAGATTCTTCCCCTTTTCTTGACTTGCCAGCTTGAAACTAATTGAGATAAAGAGTGAAGAACACGTGAAAGACACCTGGTGGCCCCACCCCTGGGTGGCTTCGGGAAGGGAATGGTCACAGGGAAGACCTAGCAAGCAGGATTAGAAGGTTGGGATTGGTAGTGCCAATCCAGCCTCTGGGGAGAGGAAAGGGTTGAAAGTTGAGCTGACCGCCAGAGCCAGGTGGTGCAGCCCATCCTGGCTGCTGTACAGCAAAGCCCTATAGAAGACAGCAAAGCTACCTGCCTTGTAGACTGCCCTCTCTTCCTGTTCTTCTGTGTCTTTGTTACAGCTTTTGTTGGTAAAGTCAGACTCAGGTGTTTTCCCAAGTTCTGTACACAACTCCAGCAAACTAACTGACCCAAAACAAGAGATAGAATGTCAAACTTTGATTGGGCAAAAGCTGCAGAAGCCCAAATTGTGCCTGATGTTGGCAGTAGAGACTGCCTACTGTGTGGGACTGGGTCTTCCACCTGGAAGGTCGGAAGCCATGTCCGGGGAGAGCATCTCAGGTGTACTGAGCCAAAGAAAGCCACACTGGTGACACCTGGAGCACCTGCTGCAGGATAGGACTGCTGGCTCAGTAATGTGGGGAAAACCACACCTTGGCCACAGAAGAGCTTTGCACTGTAGTCGATGCCACAAGAAACTGATTCTGTTATTCCTTTTATCTCTAAGTCATAAATGAAGGAATATCCGGGTGTGGTGGTGCTCAAATGGAATCCAGCACTCAAGAGGCTGAGTTCAAGACCAGTCTGGGGTACATAGTGAAACCCTGTGTCAAAAACCTGATAAATAATTCAATGAACAAACACGAATATGATTGAAACACAGAATACAAATCCACATGCTATAGAGAATGGAAATCTCCATTGATGATGGGTTTACTCAAGTAGCTGAACAAAAGTAGGGCTAACAAACATAATGATTTATATTCAAAGCCTGGAGTCTAGGGATAGAAGTCCACTCATCCATAGTTCCTGGCACATTGTAACTGAGCCCTATCGTAGCATGACACAGAGTCATTCTATTTGAGCAAAGTCTGGGGACATTTTTAGGAAGCCAATCAGAACATTTCATAGCAAATTGAATAAAATACTTGCCTGTAGAAAAGTAATGAAATATAGTGCTAAGAGTAGACAAAAAAAAAAGGAAAGCCAAAAGAGTATGAGAGTATGACACAATTATTTTTTTGTTGTTGTTATTCAGAACTGGGGATTGAACTCCGGCCCTTGTGTTTCCCAGGCAAGCACTTACTCTGCTGAGCCATCTCCCCGGCTAAGTTACATTTTCATAGCACACAAACAAGTTCCATGACACTGTTGCTGAGGAGCCCTAAGCCACCCACAAAGTTTACCACAGACGCTGTGTGGGGCTGGTGGTGGCTAAGGGTCTTCCTCGGGCAGCCAGTGCTGGTGGAAGGCCCCACCCAGCAGCCTGCAGTGGGGATTAGCAATCAAGGTCAGCCAACAGAAGCAGTGAGCTGGCGCTGGGCGCCACAGCCTCACCACATATTTGTCACCAGAAAACGGGTACAGGCAACTGCTTACTTCACGTTGGTGGGCTTGTCTGATAGCTCAGTTGTTTAAATCGCCACTTGCGCAAATGCAGTCAGGCATATAGAACTGCAGTTTGATTCCCAGCTCTAGAAGCTGCACCAGACCCGCCCTTATTGCAGCCTGAAGTAGCCAGAATAAATAAATAAATAAATAAATAAATAAATAAATAAATAAATAAAAACATCCTACTTCACGTTGGTAATGACTGACTGGGCCGCAGAAAAGCCATGTGTGCCCAGGAAGGGCGCAGTCACACAAGGAATAGAGGGTGTGCTGCACAGCCAGCCCCCTGGCCAGCCATCCCTCCTCCACAGCACACTGCCCATCATGTCTCCTGACCACAGTGGGCCTCTCCCAGAACCACAGAAACTGATTCTACTTTCACACTCATGAAGAACCTCTACTGGAAGGTGCTCTCATTCATGTTTTGAAACAAGTGATCTGATTAAAACACTTCTTCAAGGAGCCGGGGAGATGGCTCAGTGGAATAAGTGCTTCCCCGGCAAGCACAAGGGCTGGAGTTCAATCCCTGGTTCCACAAAAAAAAAAAAAAAAAAAAAAAAAAAAAAAACACTTCTTCAGACAGACAATTCAGGTCAAGATTATTAGTGTTATTCCAGATCGCTACCTGTGAGTTAGAGTTAGAAACAGCATGGCATCTTGAACCTATCATGAGACTAAGACATCTTGCTTTGTAACGAAGCTGCATTTTGGTATATCAAACTTCATGACTTTTTAGTGATTTTCTTTACCTGTCTGAAAAAGAAACCAATGCTATGATATTTTGAAAACTACATCTTAATGTGATAACAATGGAATAAATGGGCTGGCCAAATAGCTCAAAGGATTAAAGTGCCTGCAAGCAGGCGCAGGGGCCAGGCACGGAGGCCATGGGTTCAACCCCTGGGCCTATAGTGCCCCCCCCCAGGTGCACTGAGATGGTAATTGAGGCTGGGCATGGTGACGCGTGCCTGTAATCCCAGCTCTTGGGAGGCTGTAAACAGGTAGATCACTACGAGTCCAATCTAGTAGTGAGACCCTGAACACCCTGTAGACCCTTCCCTAAAATACAAAAAAAAAAAAAAAAAAAAGGAATAAATATCTTTCCAAGCAAAATACTATCAAAGAACTGTTTAAAAAAACAACAACTTTGCAAGTGAAAGCACTGAACCTACCCAAAGCGTCGATCTGCCTGGCATGAAAAGGGATGGCCAGCAATTCACCACTCATCATTGCTGCTTGTTCTGCCTTGAGGCCAGTTGCCAGGGCAACACCTGTTAGAGAGAGAAGCCTGCGTGTATCCTTTGTACTCAGCACAGAGCTCATACACAAATAGTCACTCGAGAAAAGAACATTACTCAGTGAGGGTTTTCACATCTAATATTATATGGTGTCAGTGGCTCAGAATGAAGTGTTCTGTGAGCCCTGCCTCAAACTACCCTGCAGCCCTGACTTCCCTCCAACACCCTAAGTTGTTTTCCAGGTTGAGTATCTTTTGGGGCCCTGCATGGGACCATCAGGGACTGTTCCCCTAAGCATCTTCCCAGGGCTGACATCCTAGGACATTCAGTGTCTCTCAGAACTGGCATCTCCTCCATGTCAGATACACTACAGACCACAATAAATTTTTATTTATATGTTCTTACTGTGGCAGGTTCTCTGGGTTTTTGTCCTTAGTTCTAGTCTCTCTGGGTTTGAGAGGATGGACAAGAAGGCTACCTTGACAAATTGGATTTATTTCCTTGTAATCACTGAACTCTTCTCAAAATGTTAGGAATCTGCCTCATAACCTGTTCTGAATTCCGCAGCTAAATGACACCGATCTTTTAGCTTTGTCTCTCAGAATGTCTCATGTTGCAGATGGTGAACAGCAAGATATAACTGATGGTCTCCACTTTGGGTGGATCTAACCCTGGGTAACTTTGGGCAGGTTATAACAGAGGCTCCAGAATAGAATCTCCAGGATCCTGTAAGTCTCCAGAACAATCACGGTGCCTGTCTGCTTCCCTCAGGCTGATTCCAATGGCCAAGTCTGGAAAAGCATGTGGGTTCCACCCTCTAGAGAGGTAGTGGGTGGTTGAAGGAAGAAGCTGAGGCATGCACCTAAAACATAGACAGATGTCTCGGGTGCATCTCAAAGAATTATGCACATCTTGGAGTGGGGAGGGGAGTGTAGTTTACTTTCTCTAGGGAACCTCTCAGCTGGAACTTCCATAATGAGACACAAGTCCTGCTCCACTCAACTTCCTCGGGGCAACAGGATCTGATCCTTTCAATCCATATTTAAAGTATGTTGATGATTTGTTGTCATTTCCAAAATAGGAGACTCAGCACATTTAGAACTGTGCACCGTGGCCCAACAGCTGTGGGCTCTGAACACAGAGCTGAACATGGCCCTATCTGGCTTATGCCACAGCCTTGGTCCCCGGCATCAGTCATCAGATGAGACTGAGCCACTTAGCAAGCTGAGCTCATATCTTCCCCTCCCCAGTGGTGCTGTGCTCCCCAAGCCAGCAGAGTCCAGGCTCAGGGGAAGAGCCAGTTCTGAGAGGTTCCCCACCCCCAAATTTTTCCATCCTTTCTCCTGATGCATAGTAGCAAGGGCCCAGCAGTTGTCACTGCTTCAACACTGGCAGGTGGCCCTGCACCACACAGATGGGCAGCCCATCCCACATATACCTATGTTAGATTTTTCTTGTTCTTGTGGCCAATTATCACAACCTGGCTTTAAGACACAGATTTGTGGGCTCATGTTCTGCTGTCTGTCTCTCTGGGTGTTATGGTTTGTGTCTAGTTATCTCCCCAAAACCTCATGCAGTCATGGGACGGAGACCTCTAGCATTTGACACTAACTCATGATCCACTGGATTACCAGTCTTAGTACTGTTGGGATTGTGGGTGTGAGTGCTACACCCAGCCTGGGGCAGATAGCTTGAAAGTAACATAAGAGAGACAGAGAGAGAGACTTGCTCTCTGTTGCCATTGCTGCTGCTACTCCTCCATTTTGCTCTCTTGCTCTTTGCCGCCACCATGAAAGATTGCTCTCTGCCTTGGAGCCAGCTGAGTATGGACTGAAACCTCCAGTAACTGTGAGCTAAATAAACCTTTCCTTCCTTCATTTTGGGTGTCAGGTGTTTGTCCCAGCAATGAGAAAAGAGTGACGGAGACACTGGGCAAGGCGGAATGTTGTCAGGCTTTGAAGATCCTGTCACTGGCTCTCTTCTAGCATCATGGTTGTACTCCTAGCCACACATGTCCCACCTTTGCCTGTGACCCACCGCATGCTGCTGTCACTGCTGAGGGCCTCTAGATTGGACGGGGAAGACCCGGAAGGCTGAGGGTAACCTCTCCTCTCAAGAGCCTTACCCTATCCCAGCTGCCACGTTCTTGCCAGTGAGGCAGCATAATCATAGAACTCTGGTGCCCATGTGTGGCCATTAGACACAGCCATCCTGTACCCCAGTGGGGTATGAGGAAGTTCTGGTCATGTACCTTTGGGTTTTCCTATATAATTAAAATGTGAAGGGTGAATCTCATACTCTGGGCAAGGGATCCTCTTGTCCATCTGCCCTTCTTTCAACTGTGAGTCCTGGAGCCAAGCCCAGGGCTTAGTGCTCTTCATGTCTGGTGTTCAAGTATGTTCCATGATGGTGCTGGCGAACCTATGGCATGGCACCGCAGCAGGGTGGTTGTCATCATTGAAAACTCAAAGGTCCGCCATGACTGGTCTAAGACCACCATGTATGAGATGCTCACTTTTACTAGGATCTGGAGCCCTCCAAAGTCATTCAGGGAGACATTCCAAGACTGACCAGGGAGTGGCCCACAAGATCTTTATTCCAAGCATGTAGTACAATTCGATTGACTTAATTTCAGATACTGTGTTTGGCTCTGGCATCAGAGCCGCTCCACAAGCTGCTAGCTGGGACCATGTTTCAACTCTTCAGCTTCCTCTCCTTCTTGCACCAAATGAGAAGGGAGCACAGTTAAAATCATTGAAGCATGGTCTCTTCTAAAACGCCTGCTCCTGCAGGAAGCAAATTCACCATGGTGGGAACGGAGACACTGTGCCTTTTTCTCTCCAAGGTACCAATGCTGTCTATCTGTGGCAAAGCATAGCAGCCCTGGCCTGGCTCTATGAGGCTGTCTAGAGGGCAGTGTGGCTCCTATGAGTGCTCAAAACTGAGCATGGTGGTGTGCACCTGTGACCCCGTCGACTGGGAGGCTAAGGTAGGAGGCTCCCAAATTCAAGGCCAGGCTGAGCAACTTGCAGTTTAGCAAGGCCTTATCTCAAACTACAAAAGACTGGGGATAGAGTTCAGCATGAAGGCCCACATTCCATGCCCAGTGCCACCAGCAGAGGTGCAGGGCAGGGCTCAGGGCACCCGGCAGCGCATCCCAGGCAGCATGCCTCAGCACTGGGTCTGTCTGTCTGTCTGTCCTGCACCCTGTGGTCCTGGACTGTGCAACATGAAGAGCCAGGCCCCTGCTGAGCCCTGCACATGAATGCAGCCCCTTCTGCTTCCTCACCACCTGAGACCAGGCTGGGACTAGAAATGAATGAAAAGGGCTGCTGAAGAGCAGTTCTGAGCCATGCGCCGTACCCCTCACCGGAGCTCTCCAGGTGCCCCTGGGTCCTGCCTGCAGCACAGTGGCTCCAGAATGAAGCCCCACAAAGCCATGCCCCTCCTGCAACAGACTTAGCTTTCCTCTCTGCCAGTGTTCTCTTCTCCACTGCAGGGCCATATGTCTCTCTGTGGCAGCCACTTGGCAGCCTCTGCTGGGCCACAGGGTCTTCTTAGCCCAAATTTGATGAACATACACTTCTGTCTGCTCAGCTTTGAACCATCTGCCCATGTGGCACTGAGTCTTAGCCTGGACTCACAGGATGCTGAAGGACCACCAACGAAGGCTCCAGGATAAGTCACCAATGAGGGCCAGGAAAGACTCAGCTAGGTGCACAGCCTGGGCCTGGGACCAGAGCAGTCACCACAAGACACTGCATTTCCCGAAAAATAAGACCTTGTGGAAAACAATCAGCCTTGCAAACTAGAGATCCAAAGTGCCTGCCTCAGTTGGCCTATCCTTCCTTACAGAGCAGCCACAGAGCTGGAGAGACGAAGCAGGGGCAGGGCAGGCCTTCTGGGCCAGCGTTTTGGTCTCTAGTTTTCAAGGCTAGATATTACCTACGGAGAAAGGGGGTGGTGTAAAGCAGCACTTCTCAAACAAGTGACACTGACACAGACGTCGGAGACCCACGGGAGCAAGGCTGTCCTGTCTAGGGCCTGGACCACACAGAGAACCTCTTGCTTAAGGGATGCTTGGAAACAGAATTCCCTGGGGAGGCAGAACCTGTCCCTGCTCTGTGCCCTACCACAGGGCACAAGCACTGCTAAGGCGTCCAGCCCTGAATAGCCACCGTGGTGTCTCATTCCCTCTTAGATCAGGCAGTCAGAGGCCCATGTGGGACCCCAGGGCCTGCTCTCATGGGGGTCTGCAGGTGCAGCGTGGCAGACGGAACCAGACCGCCCCAGCAGCACTGGACCCTCAGGACAGCGTTTCCTGCCTTCCACCCAGCCCCGGGCTCCCCAGGAGAAACTTGGAGGTGCTTCTTCCTCGTGGGGAGGTAGGAAGTGGGGCGAGATGAGCAATTCCCCAAAACAACTTTGGCAGCACAGGATTTCGGCAGAGATGTCAGACGGTGACATCAATCCGCCCAAATTGCTTTTGAAGACGGGAGAACCCCAACTCCAGATCTCGTAATTCTTCTTTAATTGTGAAGGAACTAATTAAATCTGGAGCCTCTCTGTTAACTGCATTTTATGATGTTCGTTTCACTACTGGACAAGCTACATCAGGCACTGGTGGACGCACTTGAGGCTCCTGGCTCCTGACAAAAGCCCTTAATGATATCTTCAAGGAGCTCAGCGCCTGCACTACTGAATTCCAAGCGTTTTCCAACTGCTCCGCCGGTTCCGGCAGTGCCGAGAGCTGGCAGTCTCCCCCTCTGTGCAGCCGTTTGTTCACTTAGCATCTTGCTTCCTTGAGGGATGAATCTAGCCACGGGGCTGCAGAGTCACAGATGCAGTGCCGTGTAGCTGGACCCTGTTATGATTCTCCTAAGTTATCTGGGCATCTTTTATCATAACTGAGGTGAAGCTCATTCTGAGCACCCATGTTCTGCCCAGGACTTATGGTGTCTGTCTGCAGCCAGGCCAGCGTGCCACCCCGAGCCAGCCTGCTGCAAGGATACCCAGTGCCCCCACTCCTGCTGCACCCTGACACTGAGCCTCTCATACAGGAAAAAAATGTGTGAGAGCCAGCACTGGGAAAGAAGCAGAGCTTCGGAGAAGGCGCAGCGTCCACTCTAGAGTCAAGGCATAGAGTGAGCTCAGAGGTCTCACAACGCCTCTGTCCGGCTCTGCTCACAGAAGACACCAGGGTAAGGATCCAAACAGCAGCCAGCTCACGTGGCCTGAAAGCTGAGTGCCACCTCTGCACCAGGTACACACACACACAGCAAGCCCCAGTGGACTCAGAGCCACATTACCAGCTTGTCTACACAGACAGCCAGGTTCAGCCGCAGGAGCAAGAAGGGACTGCCCTGGGCACCCTGCAGCCAGCCGACTGTCCTGGTGTGGGTAGCTGAGCCAGGCCAGGGTCTCAGGGGGACTCCATGCTCCCTCCAAAGGAGAAGCCCAAAGCACACAGTGGGTCAGGGGCTCTTCTCTCTTTGTCCCAACCAAAGCAAAGCCGAAGTGCAGGCTCAAAATTATATCACAGTTCAAGGAGCCTCTGAAACTCAGCCACACACAAAGATTCCTGAAGACAACAAACTGCACCAGAAAAGTAAAAATAGAAAAGAAACAGAAGGAAGAAGGGAAGTGAGGGGGAGGGGAGGGAGGAGAGAGAAGGAGGGAGGTGGGAAGTGAAACGGGGAGAGGGAGAAGAAGACTGGAGGGTGAGCGCACGGGAAGAGAAGCAGGAAAGCATGCTCACACCCCTGTCCATCTACCCTTGCTTCCTAATGGTTCCAGCCTCCTCTGTCAGGTTCCTCATCCCTGCAGCTGGGTGGCAGTTTCAGGGATCATGGTGTGAGCTGGGCACTGGGAAGACCTCAGCACCTCTCTATGGATGAAGCCAGCAGAGCTGCAGCTGACCACAGCCCTGGATGCAGCTTGGAAGGCAGGTATCCATAGCCAGAGATGGGGCCGTCCCATTTCCAGGCCCACAGCAGTGCCAGAGGAAGGCAGAAGCCCCTTCTCAAAAGGTAGTGCTGTGCCTTAAGACAAGCCATCCAGGAGGGCATGGCCACCAGTCCAGAGTGAGCTATAAGGCTCTGGGCAGGGGAGGGTGCCGGGAGGTGACAGGCAACCAGCACAGTGGAGCCAGAGCCTCATATGCATTGCAGGAGAAGCCCAGGTGGTAAACTGAGGCCCAGAGAGGGAAAGAGATATGCCCAGCCCAGTACAGGCCAAGAGGCAGAACCATGTCTGCCCGCTCCACATGTTGCTCCAAGGCCACCTGCTTTTGGCAAATCTGCCCTAAGAGAATACATTTCCACAGAGAGAAACTGCTGGTCCAGGGTAGTCCACACATGCACCAGGTGGCAGTGAGAGCTTGACTCCTAAAGAGTGTTGGCATATGCTACAGGCACTCCCTTGACATTTCGTGTGCCTTGTATGCACGGCAACTTAGCTGGGTTTCCTGTCACCGACACAACACCTGGCACCCACAGCATTAGGGAGGAGAGGTTTATTGGACACATGATTGCAGGGGCCTCAGGACACAGTTGGCTCCAGGGCTGGAATGCCATGGCAGAAGGACGTAGTGGAGCACAGGTGCTTAGTTCACGAAGGCCAGAAAGAAGTGGCGGGGGGAGAACAGGGGCAAGCGTGCACTCTCTCAGGTCACACCCAGTGACCTCCTCCAGCCAGGCCCTGCCTCCTGCAGCATGGTCAGCCCTGATCTCCCCCATGATGGATCTGCTGACAAGTGCAGCGCCTGTGATCCACCACCTTCCAGATTCCCCATCTCTGAGCACAGGAGGCTTCAGGGGACCCTGTAGTCTCAACACTAGCAGCAGACATTATAGACACCACAGCTTGTGGACCTAGGTCAAAGGAAGGCTGGCAGGCACATATCACACCAAGCAAAAGCCAACTGCATCCCTCTCCTTGTCCCTCGTCCCTCAGAATGCTCCTCAGGTGTACAGTGGCAACATAACTGAGGTCATCAGCTGGGATTCTGCAAGTTGTCCACTGTGTGCCAAGCACCCTCTCCAGCCCTGAAGGCAGAGGCCTCCAGAACCAGCCTGTGACCACCCAGATCTTTGTTTTGTGATGAATGCTCGTCTTGATGCATGCTCTTAAAACCTCTGAAGGTGTCCTCACTGCAGGCTGTAGCATGGTAGCTTTGAGGACAAGTAGAAAGAGTTTATGCACATCCAATCTGGGACTTAGCGTTACCTTGGGCAAGAATTCACCCTGTCTCAGCCTCCATTTCTCCACTTGCTGAAGCAGGAATAACACAGCCTTGACATGATGAGCAGATGAGACAGCGCATGGAAAACGATTAGCCTGGGGCTGCTGTGTTTGTGCTTCCAAGCTGAGTGTGGCCAGGATCAGCCTGCACAGGCGCGACCCTGGACAGAACCCTGGCCCTGGGTGAATCTGCTTTTCACAGGTCGTGTTTCCCATCTGTGAAGTAAGTGGGCTGGCTGGCATATCACTAACGACTTTCTTCCCTGAAACCCCACGAGTCTCTTATGCTCCAGCCTTTTCAAGTCTGTGACCACACAGAAAAACCCTCTTTCACATGCCTTCTTAAACCCACATTTATGCACAACACCATGGGCAAAACCACAGCCGTGGAGTTGATGAAGTTGCCTGTGTTGAAGGTCTGGTGCACGACACACAAAGATGCAAGTCCCAGCAACAAGTTCCAGGGCGTGCGTGCCGGAGCCATGCTGCCCTGTCATCCAGTCTCACTGACTCTCGACACCCAACTTTTTCACCCTAAAGTGCCCGAGAGAAGCTCCAGCAGCACCGTCCCAAGCACCCAGATTCACCAGCTGTGTGGTTTCAGTTCACGCACTGTGCTTCCCACATTGCGGTCAATACTTTATATTGTCTGCCTTTCAACAGAATCCAAGTGGCCAAAACCACACACATGCAACTGGAGACAGAGCTAGGAAGAGGACTTTTCTTCATTTTCTGTCTTGTTAAATCGCATTAATACCTCCCTGGGAAAGAAGCTGGGAGTTACCCTGGACTCCTCATGCTGAGACTCGCTGGATACCAGGAATAAGCGTCACAAATGCCACCTCCTGCTAAGACCCTGCTCGGCACCTCCTGTACTCAGGTTTATGCAGCTGAGTTGGCTGGCTGTTCTCCTCTGGCTTAGTAGGTGTCTGGGTGTGAATAACTGTGGCACCCCAATGCTCATACTTGCCTGTTACTGCGCATCTCCCCCCAGTGGTTCCCAAACCCCAACTATGCCAGGGGCGGCCGGAGGCCAGGTCTGGGACGGCTGGGAGTCTGCACCTCCAACCTTGTGCCAGCAGCAACTGACCTCCAGGGACCTGGCTGCCTTAGTGTACAAAACTGAGCCCTCAGCCTGCGTGGGACTGCTGGCACGGAGGCGCTCTGGTAATTGCTCCCTGCATTTCTTCATGTTTGCCACACATGGGGTGTCGCTGGCTACCAAAGCCAAACACCCCAGCTGCAGATGTAGAGGTGCGAAGAAGCCCAGCAGGAGACAGAGCCAGCAGCCTTGGGAGATGAGTGGCTGATCAGGTGGGAGTCGTGGCGCACCGGCCCACACCCAGCCGTGGCTGGCAGGCACCACAGCTGGAGGCCTGCTCCAGACAGACACCATCCAAAGCGCCTCATCCCCAGCCCTCCCTCCGTGCAGCAAAGAGAAGCAGTCAGTGTGGGACTTAAGTCAAACGTAAACACGGCCTGAAACAGAGTGGGCTGGAAATGAGCCCAGTGGAAAGGTAGTTTAAGGTTATGAAATCTAGCTTGGAAACCACATGTTGTCTGAACTTGTAAACATCAAAGAGCCAGACTTGGAGAACTGCAATAATATAATAGTAATTAATAATAATAGAGTCATACCCTCCCCACTGTTACTCCAAGGTACAAAATCATAAAAAAAATACTAAGATGTGATGGGCTTATTAAGTCATTTATGCGGTGCCTGGCTGAGGAAGATCTGCTCCACTCGCAGGGTCTGAAAATCCTTCTGCTCCAGGAGGACTCACAGGAGCCCAAGGGGCCGTGTGGCTCAGAGGGAGCGACCTCAGGAGCACCCTGCTAACCCGCTGCGTTCTGGCCTCGCTTTCTCCTGCTGTTGGAGTTGTGGGCTGCTGGCAGAAGCTGCAGCCCAGTCCCACCTTGTCAGGGAAAAAGCAGCACTGAGCTTCCTCTCCTGGCCACAGTGAGCTGAACCTCCTAGGGCTACCTGGGGCAGTGATGACCCCAGTGCCCCCTGCCCCACAGCAGCGATGGGAGTACTGGGCAGCTGCTGAAACTTAAAAACTTGACAACAGTAGATCACACTCTGCCATGAGTCCTCAGAACTGCCTCCTTGCTTCCAGTGCCCTCGTCCCATCACTTGTACCACTTTTTCCAGCAGCCCTGGAATCCTCTCTCCTGAGGGTCTTTCCAGGCGAGATGAAAATATGGTGACTGCTGCTGTCCCGCACCCCCCCATGGAAAGGAACCTGACAAAAACATGATGCTGTGTCCTTGTCCACCTTAGTTGCTGGATGGGGCACCATGGCTCTTCCCCAAAGTCAAAGTAACCAGGAAAGTGAGACGTTTTAAATCCATTCAGGATATTGAGGCAGCTAGGATAGTGCAGCTGAAGACCCTCAGGAAAGAGAACTCCAGAGCTGCTGCAGGAAGCAGCACAGATGATGGGATGAGCATGCTCAGAGAGAGGGGGAAGTATTTGAGAGGGATTTGTGGTGATGAGTCTTTTATTGTCACAGTGTTTTTCAATTTAAACATTTCCTGTATCAGTTCATCATAGCCTTACTTCTGGGCAGGCCACTCAGCTGAGAGGGGTTGCTTGTGCTGACCATCCCTGCAGAACTAACTAGGATTTACCTAAACCATTCTCTGACGTGTGTGTGTGTGTGTGTGTGTGTGTGCGCGCGCGCGCGCGTGTGTGTGTGTATGCCTGCTTTTTACCAGGGCTCAGGACAAAAACAATTTGAGAATGTAGTAAGTTGTTCTTGTATAATTAGTATGATGACAGTATTCAAATCAGTCTTTTGAGGTGAACTTTCAAAAATGGGGCAAAACTTATTTTCTCTTTGTCTATCTTTGGGGCCAGGGAGATGGCTCAGTGGAATAAGTGCTTCCCTAGCAAGTACAAAGGTCTGAGTTCAATCCCTGGTTCCGGGAAAAAAAAAATATGGTTCTTTGTCTATCTTTGGAATAGCTTTGTTCCTGCCCTCCAAACACAAAGTGACAAAAATGTTACTCAATGCCGTTTTGAACTAAAACCCTTTTTACAGTATTTGTTGGGACTGGCTATGTTTTCTGCTTTCAGAGCACATCTAGTCTCTTTTGTTTCCTTCCCAGAGATAAAATAAACTCTTGAGCCCTTTATTCCAATGCACAAGGGACGGCCATCTTATACCTCTGTCTTTGTGGCAGTCTGGGACCAGCCCCTGATGACAGGATGTTAGGGTGTCCACTCTCGGGTGAACTCTAGTTTCTTTTAGAGCAGTGCTATCCAGTGTGAGAGTCAATAGCCACAGCCGGGTGCCTTGTGCACTCCTGTAAGCCCAGTGCTTGGGAGGCTGAGGCAGAAGGATCGAAAGTTCAGGCCTAGCCTGGGCAACTTAGTGACAGGGAGACCCTGCTCAAAATGAAAAACCAGAAGAAGGGACTGAGGACAGAACTGAGTGTGAAAGCTCTGGGCTCCATCCCAGACCCCTACTGTAAAAACCCTCTCTCCTTTCATTCTCTGCTTGGTAAACAGAGCTACTTCTGCTGCCCCAGCCTGGCAGAGCACACACAGGACACTTGCTTCAGTCAAGGAATGACTCAGAGCTGGACTCCAGCCCCGGCACTGGAGCGATGCGAGCCGCAACCCATGAGTGTACGGAACAGCTCTCTCCCCTTGTTCTCAGATCCACCCTATCTCCTCCTCGAATGAGTCTGCACCACCGGTCTGCTCTGGCCTGCACAAGTCCAGCCTGTCTCTGTGTGGGTGGCCCCACCTTCAGACACAGTCCCACTGTCCCAGGGGTCATGGCTGGATTGGGTCCAAATCACATCTGGAAAGTGTGATGGGTACAGTGCCAGCGATGGGGTTCACAAGTTTAACCTTGAAATTCCTCTGGAACACTCATGTGAGAAAGTGGAAAGACTGCCTACAGGGACCAGAGTCCCAGGACGTGGGACACTATGCAGTGCATCAGACCTTCTGGTCCCCACCTAGTCAGTAACAGTGAGGATGTGCATGAGCCTATGAAAGTGTTGGCTCTGTGGTGAGTCTGTATAACCTAAATACTCAATAAAATTGTCCTTGCTGGGCCCAGGGAGACAGCTCAGTGGCATAAGCGCCTGCCTAGCAAATGCAAGGTCCTGAATTCAATCCCCAATAAAAAAAAATTGTCCTCATTCAGTGTTTCTCTTTAGGAACATGTTAATTCACGGTGATGGAATAAAACAGTGAGTCACTTTTTAAGACACTAAAGACTACATCTCTTAAAAGTAACTACTTAATTAATCTTACTATTGTTTATATTACTTCAATAGCCCTGTGTTATCCAAGCAAGGTGTTTGGAGTCACATGTGAAAAGTGGCCTACAGATGGCTCCCACTTTCAGATTGAAGAAATAAACATTTTCTAGGTCCAGGTTAGATTTCTAATCATGAAAGTTTGTCTTGATCCACATTTTCCCACGCACACCAAAGCAGCCCGGGGTAGTGAGCAAGACACACCTTCTCCAGAGTCAGGCAATCTTGGCTTGGACACTTCCAGGAAAGGGTTAAATTCAGGGACCACTAGGGGAGCATCCAGCCTATGGCTGGCTGCGGCCAGTGCTCTATCCCAGCATCTCTGTGTGAATCCTAGCTGAGGGCCTGCTCTTCCAGGCCCTAGCATCACGGGAAGAGGCTCAGAGTTGGGCTTCTCCTGTCCCGCCTGGCCTACAGGGCGTGCTGACCATGTCTTTGAACTTCACAGCTTCCTGGTCCACAAAACACCCACCTGGGCATCCTCAAGCACCTTCCACTGTAGCAAATGGCAGAGCAGGACACACATGGGAGAATCAAGCCTGAACTGCTCCTAGCCTTGCCTGTCCTGGAAGAGTTCCGCCCAGAGCAAGACCACAGGGCCCGGCCTCTCAGCTGCTGAGCTGGACCTGGCATGCATTCCCCACCTGTCCTGCTTACTTCCCTAGGGGTGAGTGGTTTCCCATACGGAACAGGGGGACTGGGGCCATGGTGGGAACCAGTGAAGCGAAGAGTGAAAGCTAGCAGGCACCTGAGCCACAGCGAGGGGCAGGTGGCATGTCCTGCACAGGAGCTGAGGGGAGCTGAGGCCTGAGTCCTCATGGGCCAGGCAAGTGGTGGCTTGACATGGCAGAGAGGGCATTCAGTGGGAAGGCAGGAGACCCGGAGAAGCTGTGCACACAGCTGTCTGGCTGGGGTCATTGGCACCTCTGAGACTCCTATCGCTTATGTGCTGGGTTCCCTGGGAAGGCTGCAAGGCACACGGAGACTGGCAAAGAGGCCTTCTTTTCCTTTTTATGCACTGAAAATTAAGCCCTGGGCCCTAGTACTGAGTTATATCCTCAGTCCTTTTTTATTTTTTAATTTTTTTTTTCGTAAAGACTGCTTTATCGGTGACAAATAATACAAGTCGATAAATATTGATCCCCAACGAAAAGCTCAGTTATTTATCATATTCCTGATCCAGAGAGCCAACTGGAGCCGAGCCACGTAATCACTGAATTGCCTGAAATCACTCCGGCTTCTTGGGAAACAATGCCATAGCCAGCTGGTATATGGCATACACCGATCCACCCACTGCGAGAATCATAGTGGCTGTATACAGGAGGGCCTCAGCTACCCCACCCTTTAGATGCACTGGGATTCCATTGTCCTCCTGAAAAAGCTTCTGTTTCTGTAGAACTTTATTTTCAAACGGCCTGCGTGCAGCAGTGCTGATAGTCCGCTGAGAAGGCTGCCGGAGAGTCAGCAGACTCCGCAGCATCTTGCCGGTTACAGCGCGCCAGCCGGGATGCCCGACCACCAGAAACAGAAGCCACCGGGGCCGGAACCCTTGGATTTTTATTTTAAAACAGTGTCTAAGACACTAAACTGCCCAAACTGGGCTCAAACTTTTGATCCTCCTGCTTCAGCCTCTCAGATTGCTAGGATTATTAACACACATTACTGTGCTTGACTGAAGCCACACATATTTTAAAATCTGCTGCTTGAAAACTACAGTTCATTTTTACGACTCAATCCCCAAGGACCTCAGTGCTGAGAGCTGCTGAGGACACCTGCCTTCCCCATCAGGATGCCCTGAGACTGTCCCATGGTCCCCGAGGGATAGCTTGGCCCCATTTGCCCTCTTGGGCCTCGCCAGAACCTCAGGCTGTGCTCCAACTGACTCTGAAGGGCTGTGCACACCCTGAGACCCAGGAGCACCCTGCATCCCCCACTCTCCTTCCTGGATCTTGTTCCCTCATTGATTGTCAAACACACCGCCCTTGCTGTGGCCACTCACCTGAATCCTGCTGGCCCATTTCTGGACTGGTTTCCCACTGTCTCAGGCCAGGGTCCAGCTCTTCCAGGACCATGGCCCAACTCCCAGCCTCATCCGCCAAGGCCACCCCAACTCCCTCCAGCCACCAGGAGCTTCTATAGCTCCCACCTCCTGGCCCAAGCAGAGCCCCTTGGATCCCGCAGCACCTGCCCCCACTGTGTCCACACAGTACCTGGTCCCTTGGTCAGTCATTTCTGCACCCGCCTGAGGGTGTGAAGTCTGCAGTCCTTGCAAGTGCAAGACCTGGAGCAGAGAGTCATTGACAAGAGTGTGAGGGAAGGAAAGGCAGGAGAGAGAAGGAAAGAGGAGAAAGGAGGAAAAAAAAAAAAGAAGAGACAGAGAATGGAAAGCAACTATAAGCCACAAAGATCAGCAAGGACTGGGCTGTGCAGTGTGCGCTTGAGGAGTCTCCATGTTCCTCCTGCTTGGCAGGTGGGACATGCCCTTCCCTCCCTACCATCAGTACCATGCCCCAGTCCCACTTCTGCTTGGAAACTGGACCCCTGCAGGATTTGGCCTCACTGAGCGGGATTCATGCCCTGAGCACGGCCCCCATTCAGAAGTGAACGCCGGAACCGGACAACAGCCAGGTGATGACCACAGAACGGCAGCACCTGGAGCCTGTGGCAGCCAATGTCCACCTCAAGTCGCAGTCACAGGGAGCCCTGGCGCTGGCAAGCCTCTGGGGCAAGTCCTGGGGATGCCACTCCTCTTGGCCCTACTATTAAAAGCTCTTTCCCACCTGTTCCCTGGCACACACACATCCACATCTCCCTGAGAGCTGCAGAAGGCACTATCTCCCCAACGCCATTTCCTCCAACACCTGGAGTCCTTATCTTTGGGCAGGACATTCAAGGATGCCTGGTACAGGGAAATCCATCTGCTGAGCTGTTGGAGGAACCTGGGCTCACACCAAGCACCAGCAGTCACTGGAGGGACAATCAATTGCTCCAAGACTCAATTTCCCTGAGAGGAACACAGATTAAGGAGGGAGTGTTAATAAGGCCCTTTCTCTGAGTTGCTGTCACAACTGGCTTTGGAAAAGACCTCTGCATTGTAGGCGCTTAACCAAACATAGCTAATGTGAGACTAAACATTTAAATAGCTTGAATTAAACTTAAATAATTTTAAATAACAAACAAACCCCAAAGAATAAAATGTAATTACAAAGAAGTTTGAAAGTTTCTTCCCATAAGAGGAAGCTATAAAAACTAAAGCACCCTGACAGCTTCCCTGCAACTCTTGACTACTAGGTTACCATCTTCTGGATCTTCACCCTTGGCTCTCATGCAGTCGTCCCAGCCTCAGTTCTGTGACAGGCAGGATTGTCAGTTGATTAGCTTGGGAGCCGCCCAAGGGTGGGTAGAGGCCTCTCCTGGTGTGTCTAGGGGTTATGGAGGGTCACCCTGGGTCTCTGTCTTGTCCCTGCCCTTGCTATCTGGCGCTGTCCCCTGCTGTGCTTTCCAACTGCCAAGAGCTGAGCAGCTTTACTCCCCGCACAGTTTCACTGTGATGCGTCTCTTGCCTGGGAGCAGCCGGCCAGGGCTGGATCCCCTGAACTGTGTACAAATTCATTTTCCTCCCTTTTTGGTGGGTGTTTGACTGGTCAGTTTGGTGTTTTGGTTTGTTTTGTTTTGTTTTGAGACAGAATTTTACTGTGTAGCCCAGGATGGCCTCAAGTTGACAGCAATTCTGCATCAGCCTCATGAATGCTGGAAGTACAGACAAGGGCCACCACAATGGGCTTCTGCCTCTCCTCCTTTTTTATTTTTTATATTTTTTTATCTTTTTTTTTTGGTAGGACAATTTCAATAATTAACACATTGCATACATTCTTCCTAGTGGTTAATTGCTGTACAAGATGCAGACATGATATCCTATTTACAAACACTATTACAACAAATCCCTCTATTCATTAAGAGAATGTAACTATATATCTATCCTAACCATTTTCAATACACAGATACAAAATGGACATTCATCTGTATACCCCTTTTTTTGTTTAGTTCTGTTATTTAAATATTATGGGTGTGTTAACTCAGCAAAATATTCTAAAAGAGTCGAGTAGTCCATAATACTATTGGGTCTTCTGCTTGACTGGCAATGTCAGAAATTGTTGACCTGAATCCCCTACAGCTCAACATAACAGCATGGCTTTACTTCTTATATTTCATTTTCATACTTTTCTGCTGGATGGTTAAGACCAAGATAAAGCAAGACCTATGCAACAAGAGTTGTAGCTTTTGGGTCTGATAAGGTTAGTGAAATCCCCTCAGGATTTATCCTGAGATTCTGTACCTCAGCTTGTAGATCTTTTGTCAGTGTCAGCCATGTGGATGAGTCACAGTCATTGCTTGGCCAATGTGCTCTCTGTGAAAGCCTGAGAGAATGTTTTCTTTCCATGTGACTCTCTTTAGGCACACTCTACATCATTGATCACTTTCCTCTTTGGCCCCATAATCTCCCTGATCAGAAAATTTGGTACACGATGGAGTTACATGACGTTACAGTACAAGTTCTCATATATCCTGAATCTTAACTGCCCTTGGAAGGCTAGGGTTAAAATGTTGGCTTTCCTTGTGGCCCTCCTTTTTCTCTAATTTTGGTCTGCAAACTTAGGTTATTAACCCTCCAGAAGAGAAGTTTGTTGTTATTACAGTACAACCTAGGCTGTTAAGCTTAAGCTCACTATCGTCTGAATATCAAACATCTTAGGCATAACATGGAACAGGTATTTTTCAACAAATATTGATATGTTGAACTTTAAGTCCCTACAGAATATGATGAGAAAACATTTAAAAATTAGAATATATTTTAAAAATAGGCATAAAAAACTATATAATTCTTTTTGGGGGTTTTTTGTGGGGTTTTTTTGTTTTTGTTTTTTTCTTGTGGAACTCAGGCCTTTGTGCTTGCCAGGCAAACACTTATTCTACTGAACCATTTCCCCAGACCCCTAGAATTATATAATTCTTATGTTTACACGTAAGTCCAAAAATCTAACCATATACAACCTTGAAGAAGGACAGTCCCACAACATTCCTTTTCCTGTCTCCTGCCTTCATTCATCAACCCCTTCTTTTTGAAAAATCATCTACCCGAGAGACAGCACAGCAGCAACTGGCATGTCATGACAAGCAGCCCGTATTCAGAAGACCAGAATGACAGGTGCTCCAAGCATGAACCTACTATTATAAATTGCCATCTTCAGTGCAGTTGCTTAGTTCACAGGTGTCAGTATATATAGTTAATCAGGGTGAAAATCTTTCCAATTAACTGCTAGATTCAAAAATCTTCTGAAGGATTTTTTTTTTCTGGCTTCCTCAGAATGCCTTCAGGGCAGGTTGGCTGACTTGGGTTGTGGGGATCGAACCACAGCAACCTGAGCCTGACTGCTCTGTTGAAGTAGCCACTTAAGGAACTGAGCTAAGGGGTAGGACCCTCCCCACCCCGCCTCTCCTCCTTTAAGTGGAGGGTGTCAGGCATTTTGTTCCAGCAACAAAAAAGCAGACTAGCACACTCTTATGAAGGAGAAGCTTGATTTAGCTTATAGTTCAGGAGATTGAGTCTATGGCTGTCTGGTTTGCAGGCAAAAACATTACAGTAGAAGGGTACAATAGAAGAAAGCATCTCACCTCCCAGCAGCTGAGTAGAGAGCAGAGATGAAGAGAGAGGAGCTGGAGCCAAGAATGTGCACTTCCAGGCCACGCCCCAGTGACATCCTCCAGCCAAGCCCCGCCTCCTGCAGCTCATTCCTTCAGCATCCAGGAGGGATCTGCTGATGAGCACAGTACCCATGAGCCATCAGCTTCCTAACACCCCGCCTCTGAACATGGGAGGCTCTGTGGGGGCATTGTAGATCGAGACCATGACAAGACCCTTTTACTTCCTTGCATATAAATCTATGGGTATGCACATATATAGTCCTTGAATAAATGTATATGTGATAGGTATTTGATTTTAAAATAATATCCAGAGCTCTAGTAAATCACAACAGACCAGAGGTTAAGGATACATAACAGGTGTAGAAAGATCAAAAATAAAAGGTCAACAGGAAAGAACAGGGTGAGTCTTTGGAAGCCTGAGAAAGGTTTTCCCACTCCCTCCCTCACCAGCTTGCACACAGCTCTTCTCTCTACCCAGCAAGAAGTGTGCAGGACATCTATCTGCCAGCAACCAGTCAGCTCCATCGCAGACACCAGCCATGTGCTCTGGCCTAACTTAGTTCTGGAACTCTCTCCCTGAACATGGTGTTAGATCCCATGGCTGAGGGCTCATTGCCACAGGACTTGACCCAACTTCAGGTGCCAGTCACATCCCATGCTGTCTTGTCTGGGCTACTGACCAGCAGGCTAAAAGTTCAGCTTCCCATGAGCCCCTTCTTGAGTTCTGTTAATTTGCTAAAGGGATTCACCAGCCTCAAAGAAATACTTGCTTACACCTACTGGTTTGTGATAAAGTACACTGCTGTAGGTCCAAAGACAGAGTACCCACTCTAGCAAGGGCCAGGCATAGAGAAGAGGACATTCATTTCAGTGCACTAGCCAGGCACATGCCCTTTAGAAATTTTGTACAGAGCCCAGGTTGGGGGAGTTCTCCAGACCCCATCCTTGGGTTTTCATAAAGGCTTTCTTGAACATCTATTCCACATTGCATGTCTAGTTCATCTCTATTGCATGCCTGTTTCAAATGGCTACAGAGAGATACCTGTGATCATTTTAACCTTTAATTCTTTCTCTCCTCAGAGGTTGGAGGCTATGACTCAAAGATTCAACTATTCAATCCTGCTCTGATCTTTCCAGTGGCCATCTGCCACCATGAGGGACAACACCCACCAACCAGTTTGCTGATTGGCACACCAAAAGGATACATAGCATTCTGGGGATTCTACAGATTCCAGAAGGAAAGCAGACCAAGTGTACATTTTGCAGTTTCCCAGGCATTTAACTACCAAGGAAGATGCTGACATGCAACTGAGGGAGAAAAAACACCAGCCAGGCAGGCAGTGCAGCTCAAGCCACTCAGCACAGGGCTGGGTACACCTGGGCAGGAAGGCATCTCATGAGAACACAAAGCCGTGTCCTCAGTCACCAGGTCTGGCCCCATGTGACTTCTTGCTCTTCCCCAGAGTCACAATGACAGTGAAAGAGAAATATTTTGGTCCATTCAGGACATCAAGGCAGCCAGAACAGCACAGCTAAAGACCCTCAGGAAAGAGCACCCCAGAGCTGCTGCAGGAAGTGGTGAGGATGATGGGATAAGTGTGTCGGAAGGGAGGATTTTGAGGGGATTTCTGGTGAAGGAGCCTTCACTGAAAAATTCTTAAACTTACACATTCACTGTATGTATGTGTAACTGACATCCATGTATGTGACATCTCCAACTGCCTGAAGACTGCAGGGTAACTCCACACAGACCTGCCCCCCTGTATCTGACAGCAGTGTCAGATTTTATCAGCAGTGGTGATGGTGGCAGTGGTGATGGCAGCAGAGCAGCAAAGAACCAGAAATAAGAGGGGGACCCTTTATTAACTCTGAAGACAATGGAGGGCAAGGAGATGGGCAGATCCTCTGACCTGACACAGGGAGGAGGGGACATTATGGACTTTTGCTAGGGGCAGAGTTTGAAGGGCAGGTTGAGTGACACAAAAGAAGTTGATTGGAGTCCCAACTGTGTGGGTGAGAAAGGAAGTTGTATCCAAGGCAGGAGTGGAGAAGAAGGAGGAAGTGGATCAGGGCCATGATAATTTAACAATCTGTACTCAGGCCATAGCCTATCATTCCCATCTTATAGTTGTTATGAAGGCGTGATGAATATCTTAGACTGCTTCTTGCTGAATGGGGCACCATGGGGGAGGGGGGGCAAGGAGGTTGACAGGATGTTGGTTTGTGCCCATATAGAAGCTAGTGCCAGGTTTTTCAGCCAGGATGAGAAGTTTATCATTAATGAAGGTCCGCATCCAAGACTGAAGAAATCTTGTGTGGCACCTGAAAGTCAACTCAGCAAATGGTCCAGAGTCCAGAGTCCAGCAGCAAACAAAAGGACTGGCAGAAGGTAGAGGATCAGAAACCAGATGGAAAAGCAATATGTGAGTTACTTTTGAACAGTGTTTTTGAACCCTTAGTTAGGCAAAGACGCATAAGCAACAAGAGTTGTCACTCAGGAGACAAGGGCTCAGGATCAGGAAGAGCGGAGTTGTCTGGTGGAATGGAGTTGTCTGGACACTGCTTGACTTACATGATGTGGAACCAGGAGGGCAGGTTGGCTGGTGACTTTTACTGCTGTTGTTATTGGGAGGGCAACCAGGTGGGGGTCTGATCACATAGGATCTAATCCTGTAGACTTATAGGATTTAAGATCTATTAAATCTCCAAGAAATATAGATGGCACCAATTGAGTGGTATCTATTGGTTGTGGGAGGCAGGTGTCAGTGTGTTGTCACAGCAGTCAGAAGAAGGATATAACAAGAATATAATCAGCGACGGGAGGATGGTTATGAGGAACAAGTAAGCTGTGAATCAGAAAAGGTCTCCCATACATGAGCTTAAATGGACTTAAGAAGTTGGGTGTTCTGGAGAGTACTCTAAGTCTAGTTAGAGCTAAGAGAAGGAGCTGAGGCCAAGGTAAGTGCAGCTCTAGGATGAGTTTGGTGAAGTGGGTCTTTTATGGCCATTTGCCTCTATTCTGAATTGAAGTTTAGGGATATTTGATATTAGGGAACACATGGAGAAAGCTGAGGGATCCCTGAAGAAAACTAGTACAGGAGTAGTGTGGGTGGCATAAGTAGGGAGTATCCCAGAGTATGTGGTCAAGGGATGAATAAAGAGAGGGGAAAGAGCTGGCTTCACATAGAGGTTGGATTTATAGGTTGAGCACTGTGGGGAGAGAGGCGTAAGAGAAGTGGAGATTTTGCAGGAGATCTCACCCCATGGAATTGTGAGGCATGTTGGGATTACAAAGAAATTATGAGTGAAAAATTGTGTCTGGAGTTGGCAGGAAATGGGCCCTGTCCATAGGAGTCCTGTAGGTCGGCCACCAATGCCCACTATGGTGATGGTAGATCTAATACCTGAAAGCTCAATAAGAACATTCATGGCTCCCGGGTCAACAAGAAGAATGTATCCTACCTGAGATGTCTAGTGAGAATTGGGGCTCTGACAAAGATACCTCAATTATTAGGACCCAAGGCCATCATTTCTCTGCAGCAGTAAGACCAAGTAGGTCAACTATTGATGGATCTGAATGCAGCAAGTTCTCCTGTGAGGGTAGGACAGTAGATAACTTAACCATTCTCTGGTGGACAGGGCAGTTGCACTTCTAGTGGCCCTCAAGCTAGTAGATAAGATCAGGTCCTGGTGGTGGCTACAGGTTGGGGCTGGCTCATGCCCAGTGTCCTTATTCACTGCACTTGAAGCCATCCAGGAGGAACTTGGGTGGCAGTATTGTTTAGGCTCAGCATTACCTCACCAAGGTCCTGCTTTGATGGGAGTTCAAAGTGTTGTGCCAAAAGCTGGCACTTGTGTGTAGTTAATTTTTGTCCCTATTATTGAAGACACAGAAAGTCAGATTAAGTCTCCCTGGTGAGGTTTGAGGGCTGAGATCTGTCTTTTTAAGCTTGGCACAAATGTCAGGAGCATGTCAGGATATAAGATAGGAATAAATAACAATTGCTCCTTTAGGAGAATCGGGGTCTGTATTAGCATATTTAGTTGGGAACAATACACTTAATTATTAAAATTTTATCTGAGTATATAAAGTGTAACCAGAGAAGTATTGTTTCTACCAACTATGGATGTTCTAGTAGTTAACTCACTGTAGAATGTTAACAAACAACAGTTACACAATTTTACAGAGAACATTTGACATCAGTAGTCATACATAGTAGCATAGCAGAACAGTCATGATGAAATTTCCATTCTAGCTAAGCATCTCTCAATGCACAGGACATATCACATAAGTTTTTGTTAGAAAATTATCATTTGATGACCTCATGTCAGTTTGACATGAACCTCTTATCATAAATATCTGGATCATAACAAAAAGGCATATGTTTAAGAAACTTTACATTGTAGAATACTGTACAGTTGGAAGGCATGAATATATTTAATATCTCTTAAGAGAAAGAATATTTTAACTTTTTGAAAACAATTTATTTTCAACCAATGACCAAATTATTAGGGGTGTCTTTTAAGAGACTGTGGAGATTATTGGGGCTCTTAATTAATGAGCAAAAGTTGACCACTTCTATGTCCACCAATTGGAGTCCTGTCCAATAATCTCTCTCCATTGTAATGATTTTTGTTTAATTATAAACCAGTTTTGATATCACTTAGACCAGCTGGTAATCCAGGAGAAAGCATGCTTATAAGTCTATATTTCAAAGCGCAAACGAAAAGAGGAACAGCTATTCACAGAACAACATACAAACACATCAGCCATCCAGATAACTCAGCTGACTAAAGCACCTTGAGACTGGGCATGGTGCTGCGTACCTGTAAGCCCAGAGCTTGGGAGGCTGAAAACAAGAGAATCATTATGAGTACAATCTACATAGTGACACCCTGTAGACCCTGTACTAAATACACACAAAAAAAATAAACACATAAAAACACAGAACACACAAATGAGCATCTTTACCCTCAAATATATTTTGACCAAATTAGTTTATAAAAACATTTTAAAGTTTGTAATTATAAAAAAGACTATCCAGACCTTTTGTAGATCAAATAGAGATCTCTTATAAGAATTTGAAAAACACCAAAACTTTTTATTTATAATTACTATATATCACAGGAGAGGCCACAAGGTGGCCCATTATGTGATGAGGCACTAAAAGGTAAGCACTCTGACATCACAAGAGGAGCAACTGTAAGAAGGTTGCAGATGGCCATATGGCCGGGAAAACAATGGCAAGGCACCATGTGGCTGGTGCTGCAAGTGGGTGCTCTAATGTCGCAGGAAGAGCCACCCACACGGTGTTGGCCACATGGAGCTCAAGATGGTAGTGGCTCATCATGTGATGGGGCACCTCAAGCCCACATTCTTTTTTTTTTTTTTCAAAATTTTATTGAGAAACAAATAGCATTGAGACAGTTTCAAATCAAATTCATAGAACAGTTTCAATCAACACATTGCATACTGTCTTCCTACTAGTTATTTGTTGTACAAGACACAGACATGATATCTTATTTACAAACACTATTAGAACAAATCCCTCTATTCATTGAATTAAGAGAATGTGGCTGTATATCTATCCTAACCATTTTGGTTTTTTTTTCAAAGTTTTATTGATAAACAGATAGCAATGAGACAGTTTCAAATCAAATCGAAAGTACAGTTTCAACAAATAATACACTGCATATATTCTTCTTAGTGGTTAATTGCTGTACAAGATGCGGACTTGTGATCCTATTTACAAACACCATTAGAACAAATCATTCTATTCATTAAGACAATGCAACTATATATCTATCCCAACCACTTTGAATACACAGATACAAAATGGACATTCATAGGTATACCCCATTTTTTCTAAGTTCCGTTATTGAATATCATAGGTGCGTAAACTCAGAAAAATATTCTAAAAGAGTCCAGAATAGCATTGGGTCTTCTGTTTAACTGGCAATGTCAGAAATTATTGACCTGAGTCCCCCACAGCTCAACTTAACAGCATGGCTTTATTTCCTATATTTCGTCTTCATACTTTTCTACTGGATGGTTAAGACCAAGGTAAAGCAGGACCTATGCAACAAGAGTTGTAGCTTTTTGGTCTGAGAAGGTCAGTGAAATCCTCTCAGGATTTATCCTGAGATCCTGTACCTCAGATTGTAGAACCTTTGTCAGTGCAGCCATGTGGATGAGTCACGGCCATTGCTTGGCCAATGTGTCAAGCCCACATTCTGATGTCATAGGAGGAACAACACTACGGTGGCAGTGGTGCACAAGATGGAGGTGGCTGGCCACATGGGGAACAGTTGCAGGCCAGTGGCGCAGCTGGGGTGGTCACAGGAGTGGGTATGGAACACAGGAGGAAAAAAGGTTTGAGGACGAGCCACAGGTGTCTAAGGTTCCAATACAGAGGAGAAAAGAGAGGTGGTAGAACCCACAGGAGAGCCAGAGGCAGAAGCAGAGAGCAGAGATGTTGCTAAGGAAGGTGGAGCAAGTAAAGACACAGTCAGAAGAGACTGACATGACAGAGTTTCTGGCAGAGGATTTGGAGATGGTAGTACTGCTAGACAAAGCAGGAGGATAGCAGAGGGAGGAAGGTGGAAGGGACGTGTTTTCAGAGTCAACGAAGGCTTTAAGGGATTTCTATCCATTTGCCATTTCAATAACAGAAAATTTTTTTTAATTACTCATTTAAGTTTGAGATAACCTCAAAACCCGAGAGTGCTGAGGTTCTTCAGGAGACAGCCCAGCAGCGTGTGCTTTGGAGGATGGGAAGAGTATTTCCCATGGTGGTCAAATTAAAATGAGCCAAAGTTAGAACAAAAGCCCAATGTCACTTCCTGCCAAAAACTGTCACTTTTTAGCCTGGAGTAAGTATGAGGGGGGCAACACTCCCTTTAGCAATCATTACTAGAAAAAGTGGGGAGCTGGGGACCAGATGGATGAGGAAGATGGTGGATCCTGATGTGAGCTCATGATTTTCAAGACGAGACGAGGAAAGATGAGCAAGACCCCCATAGTTTTGGGCTTATGAGTGAGGACTGAGATTGGCCAGTGTGGGATGCAAGCTAGCGATGGCAGGCAGCAAAGGCAAAAGCAGAAGCAGAAGGCAATTCAGTAAGGGAGCTCAAAATGATGACAGAGGGTGTCCTGGGAGCCACACTACTCACAGATCTGAATCACAGCAGCAAAGGCGTCAGGTTTTATCAGCAGCCATGATGGTGGCAGTGGTAGTGGTGATGTGGCAAAGAGGCAGAAATAAGCAGGGGGAGACTTTATTAACTCTGAAGACATGATGAGGATTGAGGGCAAGGAGGAGGGCAGACCCTCTGACCTGAGGCAGGGAGGCTGGGACTTTCTGGACTTCTGATGGGGGTGGAGCTTGGGAGGTGGGGTCAGTGACACACAAGGAGCAGACTGGAGGCTCCCTTGTGTGGGCGGGAAAGGCAAGGAAGTTGTGTCCAGGACTGGAGGGAGGAAGAAGAAAGAAGTAGTCATTGGGAAGATAAGCTATTGTTTTGGGGATTCAGCCATGTTGGATCAGGGCCATGAAGATTTAGCAGTCTGAACTCAGGCTGTAACCTATCAACCAGACCAAGCCTTGTGTTACTGCTCAGCTCAGCAGGGAGGAGGCTTCCCTGCCCAGCCCCACTCAAGAACTCAAGAGGTATGGTGGTGTCAGAACTGGCTTTGCCCTATTGCAGTCGCCCTTCATCCCTGACTCTCTCTGTGGCCCCCAAACATCTGATTTTGCCTGTTCATGTTTAGCTCTTTGGGCATCTGTTGGCTTCTGTTAATCGTCTACTTCTCACAGACTGTGAGTGAGATCATTACATCCTGAGAGTGAATGACAATCAGATCTCAGGACACACTTTCAGCTCACTTGCAAATCCCTAATAGGATTTCACTTCCAATTTTTAATCCTTGGGGTAAGACTTCAGGTTATAACTTCTTTTTTAATTGTTTAGTATTCATACTCCTCTCTGTCTCTGTCTCTGTATCTCTGTCTCTCTGTCTCTGTCTCTCTGTCTGCCCCTCTTTCTCTTGGGTTCAGCCATGTCTGGAACATAGCTGATGTCAACTGCCAATGAAATTTGATTTAATGAACTTGAATTCTGCAAGTAAAGCTGGGCTCTTGAGTAGGTCTGTACTACCTACACCCCAAGTGCTCTTCCTAGGTGGGGTCCACACCTCCGCAAGCTGAGCATGCAGAGCTACACCCCATGGTGATCACATGATACAGGTATGTGATCTTTGAGTTCAGCACTTTGCAGATGACAGTGCACAAAGCACGGGACTTCCATGCTGGCCCAGCTGCCCAGCTGGAATGACTCAGGGAGAAGTGTGTCACTTTATGCTCCCATAGCTTCCCACTGGCCTGTCAGTACCCTTCCTTGGCAGTGTTCCAGCGACAGCATCCAGAGGATGTGGACCACCACTGCTGATCCATCTGGCACATAAGGTTTGGGTGTCTCCTGGAAGTTTTCCTCCAGCTCGTCTTCATTTCTGGAAACCAGTTGGTGGAGACACTGGCAGCATCCACACAACTTAGCTCCAGCTATAAACACAGCTTGAAACTCTCCTTGGCAGGGGTGCCTTGAAACTCTCTCTTAACTACACTCCGCGGTGGGCTCCCAGGTGCATTGTGCTGTGAATAGAAGAAAAAAACAAAGCTAAGACTAAGGGATGAAAGCAGAAACTGGTTGCCCTGTGTACAGAACACTCTAAATGTCTAAGAGAACTAACATTTATTTAAAAATAGTCCATAAAGACAGATGTTTCACCCACAAGGATACATCACCACAAACACAAAGACAAGAGCAATTTACTCACTAAAAATCAAAGAAAAGCACAGCAAAGTTACCCATGGCATAGTGCTTTCTACACAGAAAAGTGGCCAATTTTTATAAGACCTGATATCCTCTAATGCTGGAAAAACTAGATGTAATTAAAACACTAATATTCTGATATCATAACATGTTTAATCATTTATTTATTTATTTTTATTTGGTACAGGGTCTCACTACACAGCTCAGATTCCTAGTGATCCTCCTGTCTCAGCCTCTCCAGCACTGGGATTACAGGTTCGTGCCACCATGTTGGTTTCATTGGCTGGCACAGCATGCAGTACCAAAGATCAAACCAGCTCCTTGTGCTTGCCAGGTAGGCACTTAGTCTACTGAGCTATCTCCCTGGCCCCTGATACCATAAAGTGACATAGCCTTTTTGAAAAATTATAGAACAGCATGAGGTCCAAGTCATAATAGTACTCATGCCCTCTGTACCATCTTGTAATTTCTAGAAATGTGTATGAAACATACAATTTGGTAAATTTCAGCTACCCTGGGGAAATAGACAATAAATATTCCCAAACAAGACAGTAGTTCATAATAATGTATAACCATCACAAATAATGTTTTAAAACTCAGTGTAAAATATTTGTGGCATAATAATAAGGTAAACTTTAAAAATCAAGGCATAAAATGCTGCAGGTATTTTGGTTTGTGGCACCTGGAGATCAAACCCAAAGCCTTCACCCTCAGCTCCACCCCAGCCCATTTTACGGTTTTATTTTGATTCTTGTTTCTGAGGCTGGGCTCGAACTTTTGATTCTTCCACCTCAGCTTCCAGCCCCCACTAGCCCTCACCAGCGTGAAGTGTTAAAGGTCAGAAATGCTGCTTTCTGTCTGGCCAGAGCTTGTCTGTGTGTCCACTTGTGGGCAGGCAGAGACTTTCACAGAGGAATAAAGGCCAACTAGGGAGAGAAATCCATTCTTTCCACTCTACAAAGTTATATCTTGTGGGTCTCACTGCTCAACCAGTAATTTACTGGCCCTGTTTCTCGTGGCTCTGGCCCTGCGTGCTGCAGTGGATTCTGAGCATAGCGAGTCACCGCGGCATCCCCCTCCCAGGCTGATTTGCACCACCTCGGAGCTCTCAGCTGATCACTCTGACCTGCGATCACGGCTCTCATCACTCTGCACTCTGGGGACAATTGAGAGTGACAAAATGCAGCACCTTCCTTGGGCGGCCAAGACCAAGTGGAAGTGGGCTGAGCAGAGCGAGCTGGTTTCTGCATGAGAGTTGACCTCTGGAGGTGTTTGCCGAGCCTGAGACAACAGCTATTTAAAATTCATCTGCATCTCAGGAAGCGGGGAGCTTTCCAAGCCCAGAACTTCCCTGGGACTCTCATTCAGCAGCTTGTCAATCAGATGTGCACCCTTCCTTTAAAGTTTAAGCCTTATTAACCTACACACTGAGCCTGGCTGGCGAGGGGCCGCCGCGGACAAAGAGAATCGCTCCCAGGTTCCAAATCCTGTCGGCTGGTTCAGCTCCCCAGAAATTCCCTGGAAGGGTTGAAAAAGAATCACTCACCCGCCTGATTCTTGCAACACAAGCAATGAGAGGACAGTGTTTAAAGAAAGAAAGCGAGAATAAGAAAAGGAAAGGAAAAAAGTCGGGGAGGCCCTGCTGATTGAGACATCTCGGGGAAAGAACTCTGCTGTTCCCCGAGCTCTGCCACTGCCAGCAGCCGTGCCGCCCTCCCAGGCTGTGCCAGCCATGTGCGAGATCCTGGCCAAGCCTGGGGTTGGCAGAGGTGCCGCTCTGGTGACAGGAGAGTCAAGGTTGCCCAGATACGACAGCTCAGCTCAGGAGCTAGGAGCAGCTCATCAGGACTTGGAAAGTTGGGTGGCTGTCAGAGGCAGCAGCTTGGGTGTCAAAAATCTGCTCTTGGGACCTGGACAGCACAGAGGGCTGTCCTGAGCTGCCACACCCACTGCCTGGGGCTCTTTTGTTCTTGCTCTTTGTTCCATCCCAGTGGAACTTTATTTGGGTGCTGATGGCCACAAGGATTGGCACCTCCATCACTCTCCATAAATGCCAGTTGAGAAACAATAGGAGTCTCTGTCACAAGTGGAAATGGATGGAAAGGAAGGGAACAGACACAGATTCTACAGGCCAGGACCACACGTTCCTTTCTGGCACAGCAACTTCCTGAAGCCAGGCACTCAGTGGGGCCAGTCCTGGGGCTATCCCTTGAAATGCCTATTAGAATCACACGCTCCCACAAGTCCCTCCTCATCTCATTCTGGATGTCAGCACAAGTCTAGAGTTAGATGCTGGAAGCCTACTCCTGCTGGGACCCTTGGGGCTAAGGCCCCAAAACCCTCATGCGCGTGTCATTCCAGCACTTTGGAAGGCTGAAGCAGGAGGATTCCAAGTTCAAGCTATTGTTGTAGGCAGCCGAGTTAGACAGAAATATTATAGACAGTCAGGCATGGCCAGGCCCTCAAAAGAGATAACACAGAAGTCCAGATATTTTGCAACTATGGGAGGGATGGATGCTCTTGCTGTGGGCCAGACCTAAAGACCAAAGATCAAATAAATACCGACCTCCCTAAAGATTGGCATCCGAGATTGATCATCACCCTGAGGGAGACCAAGAATCATTAATCTAACTACTACTGGATGGCTACCCCATAAAATACTATTCTATATTCATGCCCACTTGCTATGTGACTCACTTCCCCATTTGGTCCTGAACTTAATCAATTTTACCTGAGCAATGGCGCTGGTAATCCCATTGGTTGACCACAGTTTTGTCTCACCTCCTGCCCACCTAAGTGAGTTCCCATTCTCTCCACCTTAGCCCTGCATGGTTTCACAATATAAAAGTCCCTGAAAGAGACAGTTTCTGGGGGAACAACCCACTCAGGCCCCCCTCCTGTCCCTCTCTTGGACAGGAGCTTTCTTTCTCTCAATAAATATATTCTGCTCATAGCCTCCATTTGTTCCTAAAATTCATTCTTTGGTTTTAGAAACACGAACTCATGCAGGTCAGGTCCAGAGATCGTTTTTCCCTATGCCATTTGGAGGTTCCCTATATCGTTTGGAGGTCACTCACCCGAGATCAGTTTTTCTCTCTGTATCACTATGACTAGGCAACTTAGTGATTTATCGAAACCCTATCTCAGAATAAAACGTAAAAAGGGTTGGGGATGTAGCTCAGTGTGAAGGCCCTGAGTTCCATCTCAGTGCTGAAGAAAAAGTAACTTCATATTTTTATCAGTCAAAAAGACTGACTTAATTCTCTTCTCCTTTATGAAAGGTACAATGCGGTTTTTTTTTAAGGAAAATAATTTGACAAAAAATAGACCAAATTTTTTATTTCAGGCAGCCTGGGCATAATTACTGCACAGTCTCTTTTTTTACTCTTCTTCTGCAAGAGTGGGGGTTGAACCTTTGGCCTCTATACTGAGCGGCACCCAATCCCTTCTTGAATCTCCTATTTTTGAGGTTTCTTTCATTCCCTAAATTGCCCAGGCTTGGTAAGAACTTTTGGTCTTCCTGCCTCAGCCTTCCAGAGTGCAGGCACCATGGGCATGCGCCACCACTCTCCCTTTGGCTTTTAAGGGAAATAGTGAAAATAAACCACAATCAAGTAAAGATCAGGAATTCACTTCCTGCTCCTTGAAACGACAATAGCTAGCATGGTACATTTTCAAAGAGAAATTTAAAAAAAGAAAAAGGCAAATATTCCCTCAAAGACTGCACTCACAGTCAGCTTTGTAAGAGTCCGACCAGAACTACTTGTAGAAATGACTAGAACCACCAGAGGAAACAAAAAACCTGAAAACACAAGTTCAGCATTGAAGCCCCTGCTTTTAATTGCTTCATTCGGGCTTTGGGGGGCTTCCCAGCCCCTGCCTGTGGCCCAGCTCCTCCTCCTCTTCCTCCTCCTCCTCCTCCTCCTCCTCCTCCTCCCACCTGGCCTGACCCAGGAGCACAGGTGCAACACGGAGTGAGGCTCTACAGCTGCTGTCACTGGGCTGCAGGGACAGTGGAAACAGCCAGCCTGAAGTGCAGACCCGCAGCTCAGGGTCGACCAGTAATTCTGCAGCGTGAACCGCATCTGTTCCCAGGACCAGCTAGTGCTCAGGGCCGGCAAAGAGGCACTGCAGGGACACAACACCTGAGCGGCAAACAGTGGCCAGGTCCAGAATCCACGTGTGCGGTATGAGGCTCCCTGAGTGGCCACACAACCCTGGAAGAAAACAGCAGCCCAGCCCGGCACAGTGAGCGGTGCAGTTAGCAGGCAGGACGAGGTCACAAGGTGTGGAGCTGCCAGCACACACTGCAGCCTAGCCCTTTTGACCTCCCCGTTGCTATGCTCAAGGACAGCATAAAGATGCGAAGGCGCTCTGTTCCAGTGACTTGAGACTGCAGCTCATTTCCTGCCCTGCCCAGTGTGGACAGTACTCCAATGCTCTGCGCCTCTGGAAGGGAGAAAGCCTTCCAAGTCACAGAATCAGAGTATAGAAAGCTTAATGGACGCTAAAGTGGCTATGCTGTCCCCAAAATGATCAAGCAAAGGGCCAGGCATTGGGGCATTCACTTGTGATCGCAGCACCCACTTGGGGGTGGGGGGCTGAGGCAGGAGGATCACGGTGAGTTTTAGGCCACTCTGAGCTGCAGTGAATTCAAGACCAACCTGCAGTACACAGCATGACCCTGTCTCAAACAACAAACAAAAAAGAAGATAAAAAAATTAAATGAAATCACAGCCCTTGGGAGGCTGAGGCAGGAGGATTCCTGGGAGTTTGAGGTCAACCTGGGATACATGATGAGACCTTGTTTCAAAAAACAAAACAATAACAAAAAAATTAAATGAAAATACCCAATGAGAACAACTTTGTGACTTAACATGTACACAATGGATTAATATTTTTATAAAGAACACATCAAAATGATCAGCGTCCCAGTCTTAGCCCAGGCCCAGTGAGTGTGTGGGAGAGCTTCCAGCTAACCTGCGCCGGTGAGGCCTGCCAGTCCAAGCCCAGGCGCAGCATGGGTGAGACCTTCTTCCACCTCCTTGGGAATTTCTGCCACATTCCGGGAACTCTCAGATCCAGTCCTAGCCCAGGCCCAGTGAGTGTGTGGGAGAACTTCTGGGTACCCTGTGCCGGCGGGACCTTCCAGTCCAAGCCCAGCACAGTGTGGGTGAGACCCTTGTCCACCCCCTTGAGACTCCCACCACCACTCCACAGCACCCCCTCCCCACCCCTCCCACTGCATGAGAAAATCTGCTGCGTTCTAGGGACCCTCAGATCCAGTCCTAGCCCAGGTCCAGTAAGTGTGTGGGAGAGCTTCTAGGCACCCTGCACCAGGGGGACCTGCCGGTCCAAGCCCAGGTGCAGCATAGGTGAGACCCTCTTCCACCCCCTTGGAACCCCCACCACCACTCTGCAGCACCCCAGCCCAACCTGCCCACCCAATGAGAATTTCTGCCACATTCTGGGGACCCCCAGATCCAGGCCCAGGCCCAAGGAGTGTGTGAGAGAGCTTCCTCTCCCCCTTACTCTACTTTGTCCCCTCCAGGCTCAGCTCAGGCCAGGCACACAGGCCTGAGGTGAAACCATGCAGCTGCAATCCCTGCAAACAGAGTAGGGGATACAACCAACCAGCTAGTCCAAGAGCAGAACATCTTGCCAGAGAGGCACAACAGGTTCATACCCAAGGGTGGCAGCAGGAAGTAGCTGAGCACAGGAGCCAGACCGAAGCCAGGCACAGCTGGATAAATCCAAACTTTGTAGATTTGCACCTGAACTTCAGTAGATGCTAAGGTTATAACTGCATCAAAGCTCTACAACAAAGGTCAGAAAACAGTGCTACACAAAATGACAATGAGAAGGAGCAAAATGCAATCTCAGACCCCAACCCCACCCATAACAAGTGCAGAGGACACTAACACAGAACAAATTGGGAATCACACAGTTGAAATCAATGAATCAATGACTTCTGAAATAAAGAAACAACTGCAGAAACTTATAGAGGAACTCATTGGAAATGAAAAAAGAATTCCCTGAATTAATAGCATCTGCAGTAAAGAATCAAATGCAGAAGCATATGGAGGAAACCCAATGCCCACCCAGAACAAGTGCAGAGGACACTAGCTCAGCTCAAATGTATGAATTAATAGTGTTGATAGCAAATAAGCAACAGCAGAAAGTTATAGTGGAACTCAGCGGAATTTTTTTCTGAAATAAAAAAAGAATTCTCTGAACTCATAGCATCTGAAGTAAAGAATCAACTACAGAAACATAGGGAGGAAACCCAATCTGAAAAAAACACTGCAATAAAATAATTAATAACTGCTTCTAAAGAAGACATTGATAAAAAAATAGAGCAGATTAGAAAAATGATGGATTCCTTGAATGAGCAATACAGGAAAGAAATAGATCACATGAAGCAGAGTCAAAGAGATATAGAGTAATTTAAAATCTCAATCACAAGCTTGCAAAACCATTTAAGTGAAAGTGAAGACAGAGTTTCCGATCTTGAAGGTACTGGTGCAGCTAGTGAAAAGGTAAGAAAGGATCTCTTAAAAACAACTAGAAAAAAAAAAAAAAAAAAACAACTAGAATGCAGGAAAAAAATAATCCATCACCTTCAAGGCAATGCAGTGATGAACAATGTGAGACTAATAGGCATCAATGAGAAAGAAGAAGTCAATACAAATGACATTTTAAAAATATGGGCAGAAGTAATAGCTCAAAACTTCCCAAATATGAGGAAGCAATCTGACATTCAGGTAATCGAAGCATACATAACGCCAAGTAACCTCAACCCAATTAAAAACACACCAAGACATATTATAGTCAAGATCCCAGAAATTCAGCTCAAGAATAATACTCTGAAAGCCACTAGAGAAAAGAAACAGATCACATTCAAAGGAAAACACATCAGAATTATGGCCGACTTCTCTTCACAAACCATGAAAGCAAGAAAAGCATGAAGCAGAGTACTTCAAGTCCTCTATGAAAACAAATTCCAGCATAGACTACTATACCCTGCAAAACTCTCAAGTTTGATGAAGAAGTGAAATACTTCCACGACAAAGAACAACTAAAGAATTTCAGGATGTCAAAGCCAACCCTACACAGGCTCCTGAAAGCTGTTCTAGAGAAGGACCAAAATTATCAGAACTCCACAACTGAGATCAGAAGCAACCAACTAAATAGGACAAGCAATTAAACACAGAAGAAAAAGGAGTAAACAACAACAGGTAAATAACATGTCAATCGTAAGTCAATACATCTCAGTTATAACCATCAATGTAAATGGACTCAATTCACCAATTAAGATAAACAGACTGGCACAGTGGATTAGGAAACAAAATCCAACAATATGCTGTATACAAGAAACATATTTAAACACATAAATATGTTTATGTGCTAAACATATTTAGCACATAAAGACATTCATAGGCTGAAAGTCAAAGGATGAAAAACAATATTACATGCCCCAGCACCTCAGAAAAAAAGCAGGGGTAGCAATCCTATTCTCAGACAGTCTCAACTTCAAACCAAGAATGATCAAGGAAAATGAAGAAGGCCACTATATACTGGTTAGGGGAAAACTTCAAGAGGAAGAGGTAACACTCATAAATATGTATGCACCAAACATGGGAACACCCAACTATATAAAGTAAATCTTAATGGACATGAAAAATCTAATATCTAATACCACAGTCTTAACAGGAGACCTTAACACCTCCTTATCCCAAAAAGATAGGTCAAGCAGACAAAAAATTAGCAAAGAAATAACAGAAATGAACCTGAGCTTGAAACAAATGGACTTGGTGGACATATACAGAGTGTTCCGCCCAAACACAGCTGAATACACATTTTTCTCAGCTGCACATGGGTCATTTTCT
>NW_004524727.1:6283178-6283719 GCF_000260255.1 Octodon degus | reverse complement strand
CACCTGCTTAGGCAGACACAGGGACTAGAATCAATCCCCAGTGTGCTGTGCCAGCCCCGTCCCCAGGATGTGCTGAGATGGCAGTTGAGACTGGGAATGGTGGCGCATGCCTGTAATCCCAGCACTTGGGAGTCTGAAAACAGGAGAATCACTATGAGTTTGATCTGTGTAGTGAGACCCTGTAGGCCCTGTACTAAATACATAAAAATAAATAAATAAATAAATAAATAAATAGTCCATATTATAAGTTTTTGATTATCAATTTTTGTTGTTTGTTTTTTTTTTTTTTTTGAGATAGAGCGTCATTATATAATCTATGCTGGGCCTAAAGTTATGATCCTCCTGCCTCAGCCTCCCAAGTGCTGAATGATAGGCGAGCAGTGGGCCACTGCTTTGCATGTGCAACCCAGGGTTGCCCTGTCTCACTATTCTTGCCTCTCCACCGTGTGTGTGTGTGTGTGTGTATGTGTATGCACACATGTGTGTACCTGTGTATGTGTCCTTTCATTTCTGCATTAGTGTCACTTTAATTTTTTTCTTT